>NC_064619.1:315124285-315427315 GCF_023898315.1 Schistocerca nitens | reverse complement strand
CGCTGGCCCATCCTTGTCCAATTCGAGCAACTGCTTCCTCCATAGTGTTCTCTTTATCAACGGAACGTCGTATTCGAATCTTCCATCTCTCTGCCTTGCTTTCTGTTTTCACACGTACTAGTGTATTAATCATGTAAGTGCTGTATTTACTTTAAAATCTAAAGACATTGTGCTGAATAATCAAGTCATATGCTTCGTACAAAACTGAACACAACTTTCGATTGATCAGTTACTTTTCATAGATAAATAACCCATCTACTTACCCTCTGCTTCTGGTCTCCTTGCTGTGGGTTTCTTTCGCTTGAAGAATCCCATCTGCAACCACATAACAAACCACTATATTAATATCAAGAAATACGTGAGATATAATACATACATAAAAAAGAAGAAGAATCATAATCCCTGTTAAATGGATTTCTAAATTTCGTAGTAGGCGTGGAAAGACTGTATCTTGAAGATCAACACGTACCTGCATCGAAAATCGCTAAATGAAATCATTAATGAAAGACGTACGACGATTGCCCACAAAGTAACGCACCACATTTTTTCCTCAGCCGAAAACAATGCTACGAATGCGAAACGTTACGTATGCGTTACTATAAAGTCTCCTGAGAAAGTGCGCCAAGTTTCCGTCACTTCCGACAGATAGCGTAGCTGCAGGACAGTTTCAAAATGGCGTCTGTGGGTGAGGTACGTTACAAGCAAAGTGCCGTCATTGAATTTCTCGCTGCGGAGAAAGAAACCATGAGGAATATTCACGAACGCTTGTGCAACGTCTGTGGAGTATCTGCTGTCGACGAAGTACACTTAGTCGCTGTGCAAGGAGGGTGGGGTCATCAGAAGGCGGTTCGGCGAGCTCCACGATTTGCAGCGGTCGGGGAAACCATCCACGGCTGTCACACCTGATATGTTGCAGTGAGCGGATGTTGTCATTCGCGAAGACGGAGGCATTGCGACTTGGCTGTTGGCGCTGCATCTGTCAATCAGTAAAGGAAGTGTGGATGCAATTATCCACACTCTTGGATATTCAGGAGTGTGTGCGAGATGGGTCCCGCGCTGTCTAACGGTGGATCACAATTCGCACAGGAAAAACATTTGTCTTGATTTGTTGCAACGTTTTGAAGCTGAGGGAGAGGCTTTCTTGTCCCGGATTGTGACAGGTGATGAAACCCGGGTTCATCGGTCGGTGGAATTGCGCCATTCCCACTCCCCACAGGAGAAAAAATTCAAAGCAACTGCTTCCGCCGGTAAGGTCATGATCGCCATGTTCTGGGACTGTGAAGGTGTGATTCTCATTGATGTGACGCCAAGAGGCGGTACCATTAATTCAGAAGCATATGTAAACACATCAACAAAATTCAAGACGCCCTTCAGGCGACTTCGGCGCCACAGGAACCCAGGAGATGTTTTGTTTCAACACGATAACTCTCGGCCCCAATCTGAGGACTGCTGAACACATCGCAAAACTGGGTTGGACAAGTTATCCCATCCATCCCACATCCCTGACCTAGCCCCCTCGGACTTCCACTTGTTTGGACCATTAAAGGATGCCATTCGTGAAGTGGTAATGACAGGGTATACACACCCTTGTTTCGCGCTGGAGGGAGGACATAGAAAGGAATGGCGATTATGTGGAAAAATAGGGTGTGTAGATAGAGCACCATTCTTTCGTGTGTGTAATTCTCACTATGTTCAATAAAAATTGGTGAAGAAAACATGCGGTGTGTTACATTTTGGGCAACCCTCGTACTTACGCAGCCACACAATCAGCTCCTGTATAAATGTGATTAAGATGTGCTGCTAGTTTTAGTCTGTATGATTATCTTCTGGCATTTGTTAAAAACTCGTTACAGTATTTTGGTTTCTGACCTGTTAAACATTTTATAATAACACTCTTTTGATATCTGGCCCCGTGAAAAGGAACATATACATTTCTTGTAAAGACCTGTCCAAGTTATGCTTGTTATGCTAACAACCCAACTGCTGCAAAAATTTCGTTACCTACATTGTTTTGCAGATTTATTGTGTAACTTCAGTTCCGCGATCACTGCGAAATTATTTCAACTGCACTGGTGAAAAACATATTCCACCTGTCTGTGGGCTCTTGTTTTGCAGATTTACTCTGTAACTTCACACGTGACCATCAACAACGCGAGATCAGCTGTGTCCATCATACAAGTAAACAAAGAAAAATTCAGATTCAGCTTTAAAATTTTCTACTGACGATGAATCAAAGAGCAGTTAGATTTGCTTGCCAATATAGTAAGCACTTTGCACGCTCAAAGAAAGCACTACGTTAAAGGGCTAGTCAAACGAAAACCCAACACTCGCCACAACGTGACCATGGAATGGGTCCATTCAAAAGTAATCACCACATGCGTTAAGACATTTATCCCACTGGGAGACGAGACGATCAATTTCTGTTTCATGGAACGCAATCGGCCGCTGACGGGTCTCTACCGCACCCCACTCTTGCACTTCCTCGTCCAACTGAAACCGATGTCCGCGCATGTCTTTCTTCATGTCGCCAGAGATGTAAAATCACAAGGTAAAAGATCCGGGATGTATGGAGGATGGTGGAGTGTTTCCCAACCAAATCGCTGAATCGTAGCTTTCGTCCGATTGGCAGTGTGCGGACGGGCGTTTTAGTGCAACAGGGTGGTTTTGATATACAGGATTCCAACAGTCCGAGAGCAAACGGCAAAACGAACAGTGCAAATATTGCACATCTCTCCAACAAAAGAAATCCAAAGCTGTTCACCTCAGTTCCGGTAAGGTTACGATGACCTCTTTCTTCGACTGCAGAGGCCCCTGCTCGTTGAGTTCCTTGAGCGTGGACCCACAATCAGTCCGCTGCGGTACGGAGACAATTTTGAAGCGCTATGAAGACATTTTGCAGAAACTGCGACGCACCATAGAGCCAAAACGCTCAGGAACGCTGTCGGACGATAACGCCCGTCCTTAACACTGCCAATCGAGAGAAGGCTACGTTTGAGAGATTAGGTTGGGAAGCGCTGCAACATCCCCCGTACAGCCCGGATCTTTCAACGCGTGGATCTTACATTTTCGCCGGCCTGTCGAATGACGTGTGTAGACGTCGGTTTCAGTCAGACAAGGAAGTGCAAGAGTGGATGCGATTGTAGAACCGTCAAAGCAGCCCACCGCGTTCTGCGAAACAGGAATTGATTGTCTCGTCTCCAAGTAGGATAAATGTTTTAATGCGTGCATTGATTACTTTTGAACGGAACTATTTCATTGTCCAACTGTGGCGGGAGTTCGGTTTTCATTTGACTGCCCGTCTTATACCACAGGGCATCAACTACTCTGAGTCATGTTTTCTACGCACCTTCTTTCATACCGATTCATTTTGCCTCCTACCTTCGAGAGCCTTCTCTTGGTATTTAAGTTCGAATTGTCCCTCCGTTGGACATTACTGAATACACGTAGGAGACCTATGAAAGTGTGTGTTAACTGTATTGTCAAGTTAACTGTTGTGAGAGTATCACCTCCACTGTCACAACATCGTCTTCCACACATTCTTTCTGTTAGTCGATAGCTGCTAGACATGGAGTTTCATCGTTCATACGTCGATCTGCCACGATGAAGCACCGAACCACCCATGTACTTAAACACAACAGAAGAGAAACGGACGATGGGTGAAGTGGTTCATATCACCATTTATAAAGAGCAGCACAAACGCCAAATTTATTGGCTTTTGATTCTATTTTCAGTGGACGCAGTCGCCTCTGCACGACTCTTCCGATTCAACGTTCAGGATTAACACAGACAATAAATCATTGTTTACACGGTTTATTTTCTTCACACTCCATGGGAAATTTATATTGGTAACTGATTTCATTTCTCGCAGCAGATATTTTTGTTGTTGTTATTGATAATGTTGTGGTACTCAGTCCGAAGCCTGTTTTGCTGTAGTTCTAAGTGCTGAACTAACTGGGAAAATCCTCTTAATGTGCGAATAACATCCATATGAAGCTTTAGTCTACCTTTGATCTCACCCTACAATTTTTCCTCCCCACACTTCCCTCTATTACCAAATGGCCGATTTCTTGATGTCTTACGATGCTTTCTCTGAGCCTATCAGTTCCTTAGGTTGTGCCATTTTTGTCTCCTCAGTTCGATTCAGTACCTCCTCATTAGTTAACTGGTCCACCCATCACCCATTTAATTTTCGGCACTCTCGTAGCCACCCCCCCCCCTCCCACACACACATTCCAGAAGCTTCTCTTCATCTCTGAATTGCTTACCATACAAGGCAACACTAAAACCAGCTTAATTTCGGAAAGAAAAGCAACTTTGTAATGATTTTTCACCTACAAGCAAGGTGGGTTGGTTCAATTTTGTTGTATGGGTTAGTGTACCTACTACAGCAGGTTTGGACCCATTACTGGAGGCAACTGACATTATAATGTACGTTTCTTTATGTCTTTCACAATCCTGCAGTTACAGATAAACTAGTCCATAAAAATTCATAACATATTACATTAACTTTAGTTGCAATAAAGATTATATGGTTTCACTAATATTGCAGACCATATTAAAGTAAGAATACAAAACAAGACAACAGTTCATTTGAAGTTCTGTTCTTGTTGCTTTTTTTCATGTACACAGAAACAGTTACAATTTTTCGCAAATATTATAACTTTCTTTTATTTCATTTTTGGGCATTCAAGTTACTGTTAGTTTCGATTTAAGCATTCGCCCATGCATCGACTGTATATTGTCTCTTAGTAAAGTACATTACTCCTTCGTATGAAGTTCTTTGTAAAAAGCACCTGCTGTATCGTACATGCTACATGCTGGCTATGCTGGCTATGTTTCGTAACCATCGATATTTATATAAGTTGCCAGTGAAAAGTGAGCGATGTGTTACCAACTGTCAATCACAATGGAAGCTGATACATGAATACTAATAACAAATCCGCCAAAACTGTCACAGAAAGCACAGAATTTATTCTTGGGTACAAATCGCCCTGTAAACAATATTAATGATGATATTTTAAAGCATGTTACATTGTCGCAGAGACAGCTCCCACCATTACGCTATGAAATAGTCATTTAACTTCCTCTGCATCATCTGAAAATGAGCTTGAGAAGATTCGAAACATTTGAAAAAAGTAGCTGGTTGAAGTTTTCTGTGTTTATATTGAATAAACACTCAAGAGTTCTACAACAACCTAATGGATATGCTTAATAAATTGTACCAGTCACTAGCCACTACTGATCGAACTTAAACGTAGGTAGAGGAGCGAAGCTGTAATGAGTGAGCAATCAAGGCGCAACCTTTCTTACATCTGAATTTATCGTCCACTATTTTGAGAGCAGATGTCCATTCTTCTCCCAGTTTTAACTTTAAAGAAGCCCGTTGTTGATTAAACGACAAACCCTAATCTTCCATCTTTCTCCTCCTTAATACTGATATTTGCATGTTCCCGGATTGCTATCGTATACCGTTCAGAAACAAACAAAACCGCTATGGATGCTTTCTTTCAGCCTTCGAAGCGACGCCTTTCCAGGACTCGCAACACGAGGTTTCCTCTCCCACTGCAATACTGAAGCAGCTGGTCTAAGACTTTTCTGGATATTAAAATGGACAAAATATCGAGAGTTGATTGTCCTCCCATGACATGGCCAGGCAAGGGAAAGCCTTTGGGTTGTGCCATTCCGCACAATGAGACTGCTGGGGCCTTGTGTAAAAATTTGATCCTGTTCATTGCAGATCATCCACCATGGCGTCACACATTCCAGTTAGGTCTTCTCCCCATGGATGCCACCCCGTCACAGCAATGGCTGCCTGAAGTAGTAACCATTCCTCGAAGTCCGTGTGCTCCAAATTCGACAGGCACATATTCCAAGGTACGCAGCAGGAGTTAGTAGCGCTGGCATGAACATTGCGTTCCCTACATTTTTAGGGAGCTGCGACTGTTTAGGTACTTATCGACCCCTCTACAACAGACTGGCTCCCGTGTTAGATTTTTGGCGCCTAATTCGAATACTCACATAAGAGGTGCTTCAGACAGAATTGCACAGTATACAGGGTGTTACAAAAAGGTACAGCCGAACTTTCAGGAAACATTCCTCACACACAAATAAAGAAAAGATGTTATGTGGACATGTGTCCGGAAACGCTTAATTTCCATGTTAGAGCTCATTTTAGTTTCGTCAGTATGTACTGTACTTCCTCGATTCACCGCCAGTTGGCCCAATTGAAGGAAGGTAATGTTGACTTCGGTGCTTGTGTTGACATGCAACTCATTGCTCTACAGTACTAGCATCAAGCACATCAGTACGTAGCAACAACAGGTTAGTGTTCATCACGAACGTGGTTTTGCAGTCAATGCAATGTTTACAAATGCGGAGTTGGCAGATGCCCATTTGATGTATGGATTAGCACGGGGCAATAATCGTGGCGCGGTACGTTTGTATCGAGACAGATTTCCAGAACGAAGGTGTCCCGACAGAAAGACGTTCGAAGCAATTGATCGCCGTCTTAGGGAGCACGGAACATTCCAGCCTATGACTCGCGACTGGGGAAGACTTAGAACGACGAGGACACCTGCGATGGACGAGGCAATTCTTCGTGCAGTTGACGATAACCCTAATTTCAGCGTCAGAGAAGTTGCTGCTGTACAAGGTAACGTTGACCACGTCACTGTATGGAGAGTGCTACGGGAGAACCAGTTGTTTCCGTACCATGTACGGCGTGTGCAGGCACTATCAGCAGCTGATTGGCCTCCACGGGTACACTTCTGCGAATGGTTCATCCAACAATGTGTCAATCCTCATTTCAGTGCAAATGTTCTCTTTACGGATGAGGCTTCATTCCAACGTGATCAAATTGTAAATCTTCACAATCAACATGTGTGGGCTGACGAGAATCCGCACGCAATTGTGCAATCACGTCATCAACACAGATTTTCTGTGAACGTTTGGCCAGGCATTGTTGGTGATGTCTTGATTGGGGCCCATCTTCTTCCACCTACGCTCAATGGAGCACGTTATCATGATTTCATACGGGATACTCTACCTGTGCTGCTAGAACATGTGCTTTACAAGTACGACACAACATGTGGTTCATGCACGATGGAGCTCCTGCACATTTCAGTCGAAGTGTTCGTACACTTCTCAACAACAGATTCGGTGACCGATGGATTGGTAGAGGCGGACCAATCCCTCAATCCCTTGGCCTCCACGCTCTCCTGACCTCAACCCTCTTGACTTTCATTTATGGGGGCATTTGAAAGCTCTTCTCTACACAACCCCGGTACCAAATGTAGAGACTCTTCGTGCTCGTATTGTGGACGGCTGTGATACAATACGCCATTCTCCAGGGCTGCATCAGCGCATCAGGGATTCCATGCGACGGAGGGTGGATGCATGTATCCTCGCTAACGTAGGATATTTTTAACATTTGCTGTAACAAAGTGTTTGTAGTCACGCTGGTACGTTCTGTTACTGTGTGTTTCCATTCCACGATTAATGTGATTTGAAGAGAAGTAATAAAATGAGCTCTAACATGGAAAGTAAGCGTTTCCGGACACATGTCCACATAACATATTTTCTTTCTTTGTGTGTGAGGAATGTTTCTGAAAGTTTGGCCGTAACTTTTTGTAACACCCTGTATAGAACGAGCGCTACGATGGACGTCCCTCCTTGTACAGGCCTTACTTAAAAATTTGGAAAATGTATGTAGATCTGTGCCAGTCCTTGGTGTCGAACATATGTTAGCGGAAAAGGCTTGGGAAAGATGTAAAAATAGTTTAAATAAGCAATGCCCTAGAGAAAAAACCAGGTCGACAACATGGAAACCATCCTACTGACTGGCCAGAGAGAAGGTACAGTCAGAGAATATGACTGTTGCACAGGGGAGGGAGGTGGTGATGGTGGTGGGGGGAGGCTAAACTAATACTCAAGAAAACGTAAAACGGTAAGATGTGGGCTAACTAATGGGATATTACCAATTACCTCCAGCAACATTAGACATTACCACCCCCTTTCTTTCGAGATATCAACAACTGTATGATACCACATTCTCAACAGAGTCATGAGCTTGCTTTAAAGTAAATACCTTATAAAGGACGGCCACTATAGCAGCATAGATGAGCAGGGCGACCACCACCAAAACGATCCACACCCAAGGAGCCAGTGCCGCCCTCTGGATGTTGGGGCTCAGAATGGTAGTCGTCGTATTTGTTTCGCTGGACCTGAAACATGGTACGTGATACATTCTGTAAACGTCTTGTTGTTGTTCTGCACTACACACATTAGGTGTAAGTTTGTGTAATAGGTTTTACATTCACATTCTACAGCTCTAGATTCATTTGTGAAAGACACATATGAGGTGTGCTTGGAAAGATTTAAGAATGGGCTTGTAATTGTACAATGGTGGTAGTTACATGCTACTGTGATGCATCTTCTTTAAAATAGTCCCCTTCTGACTGAACACACCGACTGCAACGGTGTTTTTACTTTTGGAAACATTCCTGAAAATTTTTTTTTCCTGAATTGTGTTAAGGACGCTCTCCGTATCTGCCTGGATGTCTTCAATCGAGTCAAATCGCTTCCCTTTCAGAAAAATTTCAGTTTAGGAAACAGATAGAAGTCCGCAGGGGGCAAATCAGGGGAATATGGCGGTTGTGGAAGAACAGGAATTTTGAATTTCGTCAAAAATTCAACGATGGAGAAGGCACGATGAGCCGGAGCCTTGTCACGGTGTAGCACCCAACTCCTGTCTTTCCTCAATGCAGGCCTTTTCTTCCGCACCTTTTCGGGCAAACGCTCAAGGACACATTTGTAGTATTCCTGGTTAAATGTCTGTCCTCCAGGGATAAATTCATGATGCACAATACCGGTAGAATCGAAAAAAATCACCAACATTGTCTTCACCTTCGACTGACTTTGCCGTACTTTTTTCGGTCGTGGTGAACCTGGAGTTTTCCACTGTGAAGACTGTACTTCCGTTTCAGGATCATATCCACATACCCACGATTCGTCACTTGTAGTTGCCCTATTTAACAAATCTGCGTCATTTTTATTCTGATTAATCACTTCTTGGCACACTTCAAGCCGGTGTTGTCTCTGGTCACTTGACAACACTTCTGGAATGCATTTTGCGGACACTCGAAGCATATTCAGATCTTCAGTAAAAATTGACTGAACTGCATTGAAACTTAAATTAAATTCATCAGCCATCTCCCTAATTAGCGAACTTTCACAACATTTTCGTTCGTTTTTTGAGGTGGAAGGACTGCCGGATCGTGGTTCTTCACTTGATTCGTGGCCATTTTTAAATCTGTTGAATCAGGCAAAAACGTTTGACTGGCTCATACAATTATCTCCAGAAGCTGTTTTTAATAGTTCGTAATTCTCAGAAGCTGATTTACCGGTTTTAAAACAAAATTTCACACGAACACGTTGCTCCATTTTATGTCCATTTTCACGCAGACAGAATCCGGTAACGAGCCGTAAGAGACCCACACTCAGCCAGCTGCCACAACAAACTGAATAAAGGAAACGCAGTTTCCTGTCAGAGGGAGTTCAAGGACAAGGCAATGACTCACTCCCCACCCTCCGTGTACCTGCCCGCTAAACCAAGCAGTAGCGTACCCATTCTTAAGACTTTCCAATCACACCTCATAAGAAACTTGTCAAGCGGTTGCTTTTGCTGCCCCAGCAAGTGAACATAAACCGATAATTTACAATAAAAGAGGGTATTTATAATAGCAAATAAGATATAAATTAAAGTAGTATCTACACTGCTGAATAATCACCGTTGTCTGACATTCTGACAGGGTGATAAATAAGAAACTAATTGCTAACCTAATAAATAATGAAGCATATGAAGAAGTACATACTTATTCAGTGAAAAGTCGGGCGCACTGCCATATGGTATAGTAACATGCTGCCACGATAAGTCGGCTCAGAGTCTTCTAGCCATCTTTAGATGTACACTGGCGAAAGTGTACTGAGCTTCCACATTTTAAGATCCTGCTGGCGCATGCGTGGGATATTGAGTTGTCACTGCTTGTACGGCGCTTGAGCGATTGCGCTTCTGTCACAGGCTTCCGCGCGCCCTCTGTGATACAATCTCGCCTCATCGGTATCTGATCGATCACCTTCACACTGTAAAACGCACTGAACGATGCTGTTTCCAATTAGAGACCGCACGGCATCCCATCATACTAGAAACATCGTTCTCTGCGTAGCTGGCGCCGTTCTGCTATTTAACCGTGTGGAGGCTGTCGGTGAGGCGAGATTTCACTACGGAAGGTGCTGGGAGCAGGGCACACAGCTGCTGAAGGAGCTCATGCGTTCAAACAACGCATGCGCAGTGACAGTCTGGTATACCGTGCATGCGCCGACGGAGTCTTCACTAGGGTAGCTCACAAGAGAAGTGCACAAAAATGTGCTAAGAATATAAACAGCGCCTCCCAAGAACAAAAAAATGGTTCAAATGGCTCTGAGCACTATGGGACTTAACTTATGAGGTCATCAGTCCCCTAGAACTTAGAACTACTTAAACCTAACTAACCTAAGGGCATCACACACATCCATGCCCGAGGCAGGATTCGAACCTGCGACCGTAGCGGTCGCGCGGTTCCAGACTGAAGCGCCTAGAACCGCTCGGCCACCCCGGCCGGACTCCCAAGAACAGTCGCATGAATTATAGTCCAGTAGAATTAGGATTCAAAAGCATAAAAAGGTTTTATTGTTTTAATGGATTCGTTTGTGTCCCAATATGATTATCCTATGTTTTCCCCCTCGGCGGAGTTGTGGGAAAGTGGTGGGGGCAAAAATGTACCAGAAAAAGGGGTATTTTTTCGGTTTTGTGATTATATCTCGTAAATGACTCACAACATCGAAAACACTGTGGAATTAAAAATTGTAGGGCATGAAATTCTGCATTGAATGAGACATCCGCATTTTTTTTTTGGACCACCCGTTTTCATTCTAGTGCTCTTAAAAATTGGACCAATTTTACATTTTCATGAAAAATTTTCGTTTTAACATCTGTTTTTTGGTAATATCGTTGAAACTAACCCACCTATCAATAATGTCGTTCATAAAAAAGATATGGAGGGATAAATTCTGCATTCGATGAAACCAAAAGTGAATTTATTGGCCCACCCAATTGTGTACAGCTCTTCATTAAAGTTGCACCATTTCTCATCGTTAATGAGGACAATTTCAAATGCAGTTCTTCAGTAATTCTTATGTACACTCTTTTAAATACAGAACTATAGCAACCCATTGTCTTGTACTTATTTAATTTAGTGACAGAATAAAATATTATTATTTTGTAAAATTTGAAAAATAATATTAAAAAAGTTTTTCATATATCGAGGGTTAAAATAAATAAAGAAAGAATAAAAAAGTTGGAATTTGCATATAAATTAACACAAAACTACTACAATAAGAAATCAATATCCTTACAAGCAAAGATTAAACATTATAATTCAGTTATTAGGACACAAGCAACATATGGATCAGAGTGCCTAACATGGAATAAGAAAGGCGAATTAAGAGAACTAGAAAAAAGAGAGAGAAAAATATTAAGAAAAATTCTAGGTCCTGAGAAAAACAAGGAAAACAGGTGGATTAAAAGGAGAAATGAAGACCTATACAAAAATACAGAAAAGATCACAGATACAATGAGGAAGAGACGGCTAAAATTTTATGGACATTTAAAAAGAATGGAAGAAACACGGATTACAAAGAAAATTTTTAATTACGTTAGTAAGCTGAAAAACACTGTAGGATGGATAAAAGCAGTAAAGAAAGACGCCAACAAAATAGGTGTTACAGAAGAAATAATACGTGACAGGAATAACTTTAGGCTACTTATAGAAAACGCAAACTATGAAGAAGATGCGCCAAAACCTCGACCCAAGAGAGTGTGGACAGATGAGCAGAGACGAGCAGTTGGCGAGAAAATGAAGAAGTACTGGGAAGAACGGAATAAAAAGAAACACCATAAGTCTTAAGTTGTATGCGGTCCATAGCTGGCCAAATTCATAATAATAAAAAAAAAATCGAGGGTTAAGAAATGAGACCTCGTATCTGACAGATGTCAGAAAAAGTCCTGGCTCAAAAAAAAACTTGCAAGTTAAAGAAATATATGTTATAACAAAATGATGCAAAAAAGACAATGCACAACCTGAGAGTAATAAATGATTATGCTCTAAATAAAAAAAAAATCGAAGCAATCAAAATATTTACTAAAAAGGTGTATTTTTAGCTCCCCTGTAAAATTTGTCTTTTGTCAGATACGTGGTCTCCGTTCTTAACCCTCGATATAATATAGTGATACCCATTCAACTCATATGAAGGAGGCAGGAAAAGATAGACACTCCTTGAAATTAAGTAGTGGTTATTATATTCCATCATTAGAAAATTTTACGTAAATGTATGAGGTGAAAAGGGTAAAAGTAGGTATGTACACAAATTTCACATACGTCGACGTCTGACTGTCATTGCACCATTCGGCTCCTCAAAGTCTGTAATTTCCGAGTCCGACGCCCCGTCACTCGGCTCAGTAATTTTCGTCACCTCATATACAGGGTGAGTCACCTAACGTTACCGCTGGATATATTTCGTAAACCACATCAAATACTGACGAACCGATTCCACAGACCGAACGTGAGGAGAGGGGCTAGTGTAATTGTTTAATACAAACCATACAAAAATGCACGGAAGTACGTTTTTTAACACAAACCTACGTTTTTTAAATGGAACCACGTTAGTTTTGTTAGCACATCTGAACATATAAACAAATACGTAATCAGTGCCGTTTGTTGCATTGTAAAATGTTAATTACATCCGGAGATATTGTAACGTAAAGTTGACGCTTGAAACCTCCGACGTTCAGTTGCGTGTTGTAACAAACACGGGCCACGGTCGGCGAGCAGCATCTGCAGGGCCAGCCCGTTCTCCTGATCTTACACCTCTGGACTTCTTTCTGTGGGGTACGTTAAAGGAGAATGTGTACCGTGATGTGCCTACAACCCCAGAGGATATGAAACAACGTATTGTGGCAGCCTGCGGCGACATTACACCAGATGTACTGCGGCGTGTACTACATTCATTACGCCAGAGATTGCAATTGTGTGCAGCAAATGATGGCCGCCACATTGAACATCTATTGGCCTGACATGTCGGGACACACTCTATTCCACTCCGTAATTGAAAACGGAAACCACGTGTGTACGTGTACCTCACCCCTCATGGTAATGTACATGTGCGTCAGTGAAAAAGACCAATAAAAAGGTGTTAGCATGTGGACGTAATGTGCTGTTCCAGTCTCTTCTGTACCTAAGGTCCATCACCGTTCCCTTTGGATCCCTACGTAATTCGGTGCTCTCCGATACACACGATCGAACAGCGGAGGAGAGGTACTCAAGCGTCAACTTTAGGTTACAATATCTCCGGATGTAATTAACATTTTACAATGCAACAAACGGCACTGATCACGTATTTGTTTATATGTTCAGATGTGCTAACAAAACTAACGGGGTTCCATTTAAAACAACGTAGGTTTGTGTTAAAAAACATACTTCCGTGCATTTTTGTATGGTTTTTATTAACCAATTACACTAGCCCCTCTCCTCACGTTCGGTCTGTGGAATCGATTCGTCAGTATTTGATGTGGTTTACGAAATATATCCAGTGGTAATGTTAGGTGACACACCCTGTATACAGTCCAAGTCTTCGTCAACATCTGGTTCGTCCGTTTCATCTGGTTGGAGAGAGTTAGTGCATGAGTTCCCCTTGCATTTGACACAAATTAATGAGCACTTAATAACACCCTTCCGACACACACAACTACCTGCACAGCCCTTGTTGCATTTTCAGGAAATTGTTGAGAGAAGAGACTGTGGAGCTGGTTCTCTGGAGGTAGGAACGGGGCCAAGACCAAACTATGGAGCCTGCCATCTGCAGAGGAGCGGATCCATCTGGTGTCCTGTCCACATTTGTACTTGTAAGTAGGTCCTCAGGCAATACTGGTGAGCTGCTTCCGACGTTGGTGGTAGGGACGCTAGGGTGAATCTGTATTTCACAGTCGCTTTGGAAAACAGATCGAATCGCAACTTATCTAAAGTGTCTCCTGCCGTACCTCCATAGAGGGTTGTTAAAAATCGGAGGCCAGCTTCGACAATAGCTTCAGCTTGAGTGTCATTCTCTAAGAAAGGTTTGATATCTTCCAGGAGACATTTATTTTTGACCAGTATATTGACCACCTTCTTCTTGCCCTGACTGAAGAGTACTGAATTTGCGTCACATCCACTTATGGAGTGGAGAAATATGAATGGCCTTCTGATGTTGTTTGCCAGTTTGAAACTGCTGGAACCAAATACTTTTGATGAGGTCTTTCCTCTTCCAGCTTTCAAGAAATATATATTTGCTGATGGTGTGGCTAGGGCATTGAGCATGATGAGAAGGTCCGTATCCTCACCAACAACCACAACCTTCTCATGTTCCTGGGATACCAAAAGCGCTGTGGCAACAATTAGGTGGTCTGTGTCTTCATTAGCTTGCTTTACTGAGAAGCCTTCATCTTCAAGCCTCGAAATAAGCAAGCTAATGAGACGTACTTTATTTCTGTCATTGGAAAGGAATTGCTCCTGAGTCGTTGTCACCATCATTAACTCGGTAAAGATGACCTCAGGAGTAGTGTGTCTTTTGCTGCGGCGGAGGCGCTCGGCATATTTGATGCTCTTGGTGGGCAGGTCTTCTGGGTAGCTATCGAAGACCACACTTGTCGCACTTCCGCTATAGTGTCTTGTTAAACTGCGCACTCACATTATGCACAATATTCTAGTAAAGCAAAAGCTGCTCTTCCAAATGGTGCATTTTAAATTAAAATCAGAGGTGACATATATAAATATACTGTATTTGCTTCCAAATTTGGTCAAATGTAGGGTTCTGATTTTCTGAAGGTAACTTTCTGGACGATTACCTTAGGAATTACAAAAGATACACTTTCGTCATTATTACACTGGCTTCCCAAGCAGAACATATAGACAAAGGCAGAATAACAAGGTGCAAAAGGGCTTTGCCGTTTGATAAGGGATTGCCAAAGTTGACCTTAAATTTCTTGTCACGGAATTTACCCCTGACTTTGAACAGTTTTTTAAATTTTTTTTCAATCTTTACTCATGATAATGTTATTTCTGAGTTCTCTGCATAAAACTGATCTAGAGACCTAGGTTTGTAAATGTGAAGTACCTAACATGCAAAGCAATGCAAGTACAAACTTAGCCGTACAGAAACGGGTGGTCTATTTCACTTTTGGTCTCATCAAACGCAGGATTTATACCTCTATATCGTTTGTAGGAACCACTTTGTTGATAAATGGGTTAGTTTCAACGATATTACCAAAACACAGAGGTTTAAACGAAACTTTTTCATCAACATGTAAAATTGGTCCAGTTTTGAAGAGTACTAGTATGGAAACGGGTGGTCCAAAAAACATGCGGATGGTCTCATTCAACGCAGAATTTCATGTCCTACAATTTGTAATTCCACTATATTTTCGATATTGTGAGTCATTTATGAGATATAATCACAAAACCGGAAAAATACCCCTTTTTCGGGTACATTTTTGCCCCTCACCACTTTTCCACAACTCCGCCGTGGGGGAAACCTAGGATAATCATATTGGGCCACAAATGAAGCCATTAAAACAATAAAACCTTTTGTAGCAATTATTTCCGATTTGTATAATTTTTGGGTTTAACTCCACTAGACTATTTTTCGAATGAAGAACTGCGCGTCTTACCGGGAGAGGCATTTGAATGATTACCCATTCCGTAGCTAAGAAGGGAACTTAGGTAATGGGAAGGACCAAAGATCGATATAACAGAGCCAAAAACACACAAACTTCAAAGTCGTGACTTATCTTGTAATAATTATGCTATTCGAGCAACAAACTACAAGACTCTTAATATGAAAAACCACAAGTAAAGTTATTACCCGATTGTCATTGCATCATCAGGCTTCGCTGGGTGATACATGATACATCTTCAACTTTCTGCATTGAAGTATAACCATCTGTTACAATATGCTTGGCAAAAGGCAACCAATACCGTCGTTTCAAAACATAATTAGTGTGGCAATTTATATTGGGCTGCTTCATTGCAAAAGTGATGTGACTATCGAAAAGTGCTTGTAGTCAGACGTGCATATGTTCTGTTCCATATCTACTAGGACAGTCGAAAAAGTTTGTTGTTCAGATAGCAGAATCATTTTCAGCAGAGGGAAACACAGCAATATGTCTAATGAAACTATACGTTTCCAGAGAACTTTTCAAGTTTCAAACATCTATGATGTATATATGGACACCGAAGAGACAAACGGAAATTGTTACCAAGCCCGGGATTCGAATCGAGGTCTGCTGCTTAGTAGGCAGATGCGTTAACCACTATGCCACCCTGGCAGATTGGCGTTTTACATCTGCACGGAATATCCTAATACACCTTTCTAATAAAACCTAATTCAATGCTGTTTGAGTTTGGAGGAGTGCCAAATGGGCTGAGGCGTGAATGGCAATCTGGACTGAGGAGGGCAGACCATGCAGTTGTGAGAATTTGTACCGAGACCGAGATTCAAAATCAGTTCTCAAGTTCATTAGGTAGATGGGATAACCACTACGCCATCCTGGCACAGCGGCGCTGTACCACTGCGCGCACTACTGTAGTACGCCCCGTAGGAGGTAGGCATACTACGGCAATCCGTGCAGTTGTCCAAACTCAGTTTGCCAGGGTGGTGTAGTGGTTAGCGCATCTGTCTGGTGAGCATGACACCTGGGTTCGAATCCCACTCTTGGTACAAATTTTCATTCATCTCTTCAGTCTGCACATACACATCAATATGTCACAACACTGAAATATGTGTGTTTCTGGCCCCATATATCGATATTTTGTTTCTTTACATTACCAAATTTCCTACTGTGCTGTATGCCATTTTCCACCGGCCATTTGCCGTAGTGTGCTGCAGCGTTAATATAAAAGACTCGCTGTTTCAAACTGTTCAAACTGTTGCGTAGTGGGTAAGCAGCAATATGTCTAATGAAACTATACGTTTCCAGAGAACTTTTCAAGTTTCAAACATCTATGATGTATATATGGACACCGAAGAGACAAACGGAAATTGTTACCAAGCCCGGGATTCGAATCGAGGTCTGCTGCTTAGTAGGCAGATGCGTGGAGGTTACACTCAACAACCGAGCTGGGTTAATAATTGGCTCCTTTTACCGACCTCCCGACTCAGCAGCGTTAGTGGCAGAACAACTGAGAGAAAATTTGGAATACATTTCGCATAAATTTCCTCAGCATGTTATAGTCTTAGGTGGAGATTTCAATTTACCAGATATAGACTGGGACACTCAGATGTTTAGGACGGGTGGTAGGGACAGAGCATCGAGTGACATTATACTGAGTGCACTATCCGAAAATTACCTCGAGCAATTAAACAGAGAACAGACTCGTGGAGATAACATCTTGGACCTACTGATAACAAACAGACCCGAACTTTTCGACTCTGTAAGTGCAGAACAGGGAATCAGTGATCATAAGGCCGTTGTAGCATCCCTGAATATGGAAGTTAATAGGAATATAAAAAAAGGGAGGAAGGTTTATCTGTTTAGCAAGAGTAATAGAAGGCAGATTTCAGACCACCTAACAGATCAAAACGAAAATTTCTGTTCCGACACTGACAATGTTGAGTGTTTATGGAAAAAGTTCAAGGCAATCGTAAAATGCGTTTTAGACAGGTACGTGCCGAGTAAAACTGTGAGGGACGGGAAAAACCCACCGTGGTACAACAACAAAGTTAGGAAACTACTGCGAAAGCAAAGAGAGCTTCACTCCAAGTTTAAACGCAGCCAAAACCTCTCAGACAAACAGAAGCTATGCGATGTCAATGTTAGCGTAAGGAGGGCTATGCGAGAAGCGTTCAGTGAATTCGAAAGTAAAATTCTATGTACAGACTTGACAGAAAATCCTAGGAAGTTCTGGTCTTACGTTAAATCAGTAAGTGGCTCGAAACAGCATATCCAGACACTCCGGGATGATGATGGCATTGAAACAGAGGATGACACGCGTAAAGCTGAAATACTAAACACCTTTTTCCAAAGCTGTTTCACAGAGGAAGACCGCACTGCAGTTCCTTCTCTAAATCCTCGCACAAACGAAAAAATGGCTGACATCGAAATAAGTGTCCAAGGAATAGAAAAGCAACTGGAATCACTCAACAGAGGAAAGTCCACTGGACCTGACGGGATACCAATTCGATTCTACACAGAGTACGCGAAAGAACTTGCCCCCCTTCTAACAGCCGTGTACTGCAAGTCTCTAGAGGAACGGAGGGTTCCAAATGATTGGAAAAGAGCACAGGTAGTCCCAGTCTTCAAGAAGGGTCGTCGAGCAGATGCGCAAAACTATAGACCTATATCTCTGACGTCGATCTGTTGTAGAATTTTAGAACATGTTTTTTGCTCGAGTATCATGTCGTTTTTGGAAACCCAGAATCTACTATGTAGGAATCAACATGGATTCCGGAAACAGCGATCGTGTGAGACCCAACTCGCGTTATTTGTTCATGAGACCCAGAAAATATTAGATACAGGCTCCCAGGTAGATGCTATTTTTCTTGACTTCCGGAAGGCGTTCGATACAGTTCCGCACTGTCGCCTGATAAACAAAGTAAGAGCCTACGGAATATCAGACCAGCTGTGTGGCTGGATTGAAGATTTTTTAGCAAACAGAACACAGCATGTTGTTATCAATGGAGAGACGTCTACAGACGTTAAGGTAACCTCTGGCGTGCCACAGGGGAGTGTTATGGGACCATTGCTTTTCACAATATATATAAATGACCTAGTAGATAGTGTCGGAAGTTCCATGCGGCTTTTCGCGGATGATGCTGTAGTATACAGAGAAGTTGCAGCATTAGAAAATTGTAGCGAAATGCAGGAAGATCTGCAGCGGATAGGCACTTGGTGCAGGGAGTGGCAACTGTCCCTTAACATAGACAAATGTAATGTATTGCGAATACATAGAAAGAAGGATCCTTTATTGTATGATTATATGATAGCGGAACAAACACTGAAAGCAGTTACTTCTGTAAAATATCTGGGAGTATGCGTGCGGAACGATTTGAAGTGGAATGATCATATAAAATTAATTGTTGGTAAGGCGGGTACCAGGTTGAGATTCATTGGGAGAGTGCTTAGAAAATGTAGTCCAGCAACAAAGGAGGTGGCTTACAAAACACTCGTTCGACCTATACTTGAGTATTGCTCATCAGTGTGGGATCCGTACCAGATCGGGTTGACGGAGGAGATAGAGAAGATCCAAAGAAGAGCGGCGCGTTTCGTCACAGGGTTATTTGGTAACCGTGATAGCGTTACGGAGATGTTTAATAAACTCAAGTGGCAGACTCTGCAAGAGAGGCGCTCTGCATCGCGGTGTAGCTTGCTCGCCAGGTTTCGAGAGGATGCGTTTCTGGATGAGGTATCGAGTATATTGCTTCCCCCTACTTATACCTCCCGAGGAGATCACGAATGTAAAATTAGAGAGATTAGAGCGCGCACGGAGGCTTTCAGACAGTCGTTCTTCCCGCGAACCATACGCGACTGGAACAGGAAAGGGAGGTAATGACAGTGGCACGTAAAGTGCCCTCCGCCACACACCGTTGGGTGGCTTGCGGAGTATGAATGTAGATGTAGATGTAGATGTAGATGTAGTGAGGAGAATGGCCAGTGAGTCAACCAGAGCCTTCGCGGTGGTCTGTGCCGTGGGCTGTCGACACTGTATTGTCTTTGAGAGTTGAAATGAGTGGTTTTACGCCCCACGTTAGCCGAGAGCACTAATCCGCTGCTTCCTGGACTCGGGTAGGCGCGCCAGCCCCAGATCGAATCCGCCCGGCGGATTAACGATGAGGGCCGGTGTGCTGGCTAGCCTGGATATGGTTTTTAGGCGGTTTTCCACATCCCACTAGGTGAATACTGGGCTGTTCTCCACGTCCTGCCTTAGTTACATCACTCGCAGACATTTGAAAACGTTTGCACCATTTGGTGGCTTACACTAGACGCAGACAGCTGGGGTATACTACTTCTGTCCCAGGGGGGGGGGGGGGGGTGCGGGGAGGCACCCTCTGACACTAACATTGCCAAATCCATAGTAACGTGGCTGACTCCGCATTGAGTGGGACAAAGGCCCAAGGAAATGATGATGTTGAGTTGAAGCAAGTGGTTTTGTTTTCTGATGTTTTCTTGTCGATGAACACGAAAGAACTGCGTAGATAGAGATCATTGATTACTACAATATGCTTCCGGCTGTCATGTTGGCAGGTTCAACATTGTTGTGTTTTTCTGCTGGCGTTAGGTGTTACTAAACGAATACAAGCAGGAACTAAGAATTTGTCACTCTTAGCGATGTTTGTTGTACCTGTGTGCTTTTCCTTAAGAGGGATTCGTTTGACAATGTTATACTATGGTTTGTGTAGTTCTAGCTGTTCTTTAAATATTTATGTGTTTTAACACTACTATATTGAGGGGAGGACATGTTACATTGCTACTAAACCAACCTAAATATTACTAATCCACTTTTTATTCAAAGGAAGATACAATTTATTGGTTATGCATTAACTGGTTACAATTATTAGGTACATACAGATTAAGTACAAAATGCCTTTTTTATACCCTACTGTAACTGTAAATTTTACAAGGGTTTTGCAGAGTAGTGTTAAGTAATGCGCCGATTCGTTTGGCAGCTATTAAATATGGTGCGATTATACATCGCTGCCATTTTACTTGTGTCCATCGCTGGTAGCAATATTCATGAGGAGTTGGTTCGATTCCCATATAAGCGTATCAGTTGAAGCGGCATGCCTTTGGTTGCAAGAATTTCCTTATTGTGTGTTTATAAACAGTAACAGAGTGACGTTGCTCGTCTTTATATTCCAGCGCATCCGTAATTGAGTAGGCTTAGATCACCAGTTTCTTTTAATATGTCGTTAGTCGTTGGTGCTTATATTTATTATTTTACTATTAAGTTTGAGTATTTGTTTGTGTTTCAGTGGGTTTCCAGATTAGTTTTATCTGGGGGGTTGTTAAGTAGGACACTTACGGGAGTATCCAGGAGATTAACTTTGTTGTAGTATTAATGTTGTTGCTGTTGTTTTTCTCTTTTTAATCTGTTAGTGGTTGTCATTTGCAATTCACCTTTAGAAGTCTTAAAAGAATCCCGAATTGAAGCGTAGTTAATGACTGATATATTTTAGGTCGGTTAAGGGTTCTCACTTGCTGTATTTACATTATGGTCTCTATATGAGGTTATACTTTAGCGTCCATGAAGTTTAACAGAGTCGCATTTCTAAGTACGTTGTGAATCACATATAACCCCAAGACACTTAACTGCTTTAGCTGGTTGCTGGTTCTGGTTCCTCACTTTAGAGGTCGTTCAAGTATCGCGAAACGGATAAACTCCAGCTCTCCACAAGGGTGTTGCTCGTAGGACCGAGCGGAGTTTTCTTTTTTTAGCCCTGGAATGCGTCATCATTCAAAAGTCTTGGTTCAAATGGTTCAAATGGCTCGGAGCACTATGGGACTTAACTTCAGAGGTCATCAGTCCCCTAGAACTTAGAACTACTTAAACCTAACTAACCTAAGGACATCACAAACATCCATGCCCGAGGCAGGATTCGAACCTGCGACCGTAGCGGTCGCGCGGCCCCGGACTGAAGCGCCTAGAACCGCTCGGCCATTCAAAAGTCTCTCGCGGTAAGAAGTGTAGTTTTGCTTATGAATGTCTCGTAACACTGTTATCAGGATGAGCGGCTTATATGATACATACATTTTTGTGCGGTTCTGAGCGTGCGAGGTGACACGCTTCCCTTGTCAGTGTGCTTTTTTGCCAGTAGTCGAGTCACAAGACTATGCGCCGATGTATGGTAGCAACAAATGGCTATCATCCAGCAGTTCACAGAGAATTTGATGGAACACTTCATGGGAAATGCTTAAAAGTATGCAAACCATCCGTAATTCTATATGCAAAGATTGTGAAACGACTGTTACGGGTATCTAAAGTGACGTAATGTGCTGAAGAAAGCCGTTAATACTTACAGTTCTGAAGTTAGCAGCACATCTTGTGGCATGTGCAGCCTGGCGCGGCCAATGACGTCCACGTCAGCGCGGGAAAGCACGTCCTCTGCAACAGTTATCATCTTAGTTTCGTCCAGAAAACGCAGATTTTTTAAAGAATCGAATACCCGTATGAAGAAGAATTCGAAGGCCACATTGTTTCACTAAAGGGGTTAACTTGTTAAGTATTTGAAGAGTACATAAGCGACAAAAAGTTTAGAAAAGGATTGAAATTGTGTTTAAAGTGCTCTCAATATTAAATAATGGATGAATGTAGTCTGGGTAATTTGCACTCTGTTTTAAGCAGAAGCTAATTTTTGTAGCATATCAGTGTTTATGGCGCCTATCTCATGAATTGAGAGTCGCTCAGTGATATAATTTTGCAGGTATTTTCAATGGTATTCATGTATAAAGTGTGCAGAATGTTGCGAATAGAGTTAGTAGTGAAGGTGCAATAAATTTAAAAGTCGTGCCTGATGCTTTAGTTCCACTTCGTAAGCTATAAAAATGTAATAATCGACAAACTTTTTCCTTTCACCATTTTGTAAGGGGGAGGGGCAGGGTGTCAGAAGAAAAAAAAAGTCCGAAAATGTTTGAAATTATGTAGAGAATTTGTTGGCAGTCGCCAGCTGCGCCCATTCACAAATACTGGGTGAATATAGTCTGGTTAATCTGCGTGTCATGAGCAATGCTGCTTCAAAACTTGTATACAATTACCAGTTGTAATATTTGTCTTGTTGTGTTAAAAATTTAATAAATGATTATACCTCTTACTGAGTAGATTACTGAGTAGATTACGAACGGAATTTAAATTTTTAAATTTGGTCAATAATGACTTGAAATATAGCAAATCAAATTTTTGCTGCACCTGAAAACCTTATATAAGCAACCTGTACCCAGTGAACTATGGACCATGAATCGAATTAACTGTTTGGTAACACAGACTGGCAGGCATGCCCAAAAAAGGCAAATCCTCTGCAGAGGCCTCGTAAGCAAATTACCTTTGAGTCCTGTCGCTTATTTGCTTTAGATGGCCTCGTGAGCGTACAAACATCAATGCCGCTTCGATAGATCGGATCTTATACCTACCGTTCTCCGACAAGCCCAAGATCCACACGGCGTGGAAATGCCCCGTGAGTTACTGGGTGGGGTGAGCGTTTGGTGCCTGTCGAAAACTCGCGTAGGCAGTTGGTCTGCCATATCGCATCATGCAGTGAGTAAGTATGTGGGGGCTCGGTCTCTTTACGGCGACCGAACGAAATCGAAAGGGACAATGACTAACATAAGTGAAAATGTGAATAGTGTGTGTGTGTGTGTGTGAGTTCATGTAATCTTGATGTAAGAATGAATTTCAAGATCTCAAGATACACTCGTAATAAAAGCTATGTTATTCATGAACTGTTTAATTTCAAGACACATTTTCATCATAATGTGTTCAATGAGTGAGTAATATTGAAGATATGCAGCAGCAGACTTGACACGACACGTGTCACATAGGCACATGGTTATGGAAGTTATTGCAGCGACATGTGCACCTCGGCAATTAAGACGTCCGGAAATGCTGTCTAGAAATAGTTCCATGCCGAATAAATATGACCGCAAACAAAATGACCAGAAAATGAACAGTTTATAAAACAGTCAAACGAGGGGGCAAATAACAGCCTCCTCTCCCCACCCTGCCCCCACTTTCTCGCAGTTGAGCCCTTTCACATTTAAAGAAGGGAATCAGATGTCGATCCTACTTGACTTTGCCGGCCGCGGTAGTCTAGCGGTTCTAGGCGCGCAGTCCGAAACCGCGCGACTGTTACGGTCGCAGGTTCGAATCCTGCCTCGGGCATGGATGTGTGTGATGTCCTTAGGTTAGTTCGGTTTAAGTAGTTCTAAGTTATAGGGGACTGATGACCGTAGATGTTAAGTCCCATAGTGCTCAGAGCCATTTGAACCATTTGAACCTACTTGACTTTCTGGTCACAACAAGTTGTCCCTTGAGTAACGAAGTTTCTTATGATCTGCGAGACCAAGTCTGCTTAGTGTGAGGTTACGACTGAGGCATCAATGTACCTGCGTGATCTGTACCTTCCGACATTATTGATCATCAGATCGCTCCTCTTTGGATCTTGTGAATTCAACTGCAGCTGTCGTGCAATAGATAACTTAGTGAATTGAATTTATTGGTTCAAATGGCTCTGAGCACTATGGGACTTAACATCTGTGGTCATCAGTCCCCTATAACTTAGAACTACTTAAACCTAACTAACCTAAGGACATCACATACATCCATGCCCGAGGCAGGATTCGAACCTGCGACCGTAGCGGTCACGCGGTTCCAGACTGAAGCGCCTAGAACCGCACGGCCACACCGGCCGGCTAATTGAATTTATTAAGCGGGACTAGACGTAACATATGTAAAATATAGGAGCTGTAGTTCACAAGATGATAAAAATCGGGAGTTCATCAAACTGATGAACGGTCACCATAAAACCCCATTCATTACAATTCCCTGTAGATTTCATGTTAAGCACCAGCGCACGAAGACAAGTTACGATAGGATTAAAATACCAGCACCTTGGTAAAGACGGGGTAATGGGATGAAGTGAATGTATTAAATTCAACAAAACATCTGGGAAAACAACTGACTTCGCAGAAGTCACACAGTGATTCCCGAAAGTTAGTCATGGAGGAAAGAAAGAACTACAGAAAGAGTCGTGTATGCACCAGCTACGTATCTTGATTGAGCACATATTTAGGTCAGGATTGCTAATAAACGTACTTGAATAATAAAGGTGAAAATCCTAATGTCAATATAAAATCTTCAGATATATCCAATAACTCGATATGTAAATTGCTCACCATATCACGTTATCGGTACCCACGAGTGACGGCTCTGGTGGCTGAAATTTATACGTCATCAGAATAGAAGTACCTCAATCGCCTAAAGCATCTCCTGCGGAATCTCGGCTGGAAGTAAATTCCATAGAGTGCTCCCAGCAAGAAGCAGGATTTTTACTGTATATCTTAAGTGTGAGACTTGTTCATGATTTTGCTCTCAAATGACGGTGATTATTTCGAGCGCCGACATATCAAGTCTGTTTTAACGATCAAGCAATCTCCGTTACATACTAAATTTTAATATGATTAACCAATTGTGGGGGTTGATATTGTTGGAACTCAGAAATATGCAACGGCTGACTCCCACCATCTGTTCTATTTCACGTTACAGCCAACCAGGCCTTCTCCATGTACACACAAGCGAGTTCAATTCTCCGACTTAAGAATTTATTTATACACTGAGGTGATAAGTCATAGGATTCCTCGTAATATCCTGTCGGACCTCCTTTTGCACGGTGTAGTGCAGCAAACCCGACATGGCATGGACTCAACAAGTCGTTGGACGTGCCCTTCAGAAATATTAAACTATGGTGCCTCTATAGCCGCTCATAATTGTGAAAGAGTTGCCGGTGCAGGATTTTGTGCACGAACTGACCTCTCCATTATGTACTACGAATGCTCGATGAGACTCGTGTTGGACGATCTGGGTGGGCATCTTATTCGCTCGAATTGTCCAGAATGTTCTTCAAACCAATCGCGTACAGTTGTGGCCTGGTGACACGATTCGGAACGTGAAGCCCATGAACGGCTTAAAATGGTTCTCCAAGTAGCTTAACATAAGCATTTCCTCTCAATGATCGGTTCACACCACACCATTTTGGAGCCACCACCAGTTTGCACAGTGCCCTGTTGACAAATTTGGTTCATTGCTTCATGGGCTTTGCAATACTCTCGAACCCTAGCATCAACTCTTGCCATCTGAAATCGGGAGTCATTTGCCTAGACGACGGTTTTACAGTCGCCTAGGGCCCAATCGGTATGCTCACGAGCCCAGAAGAAGCGCTGCAGGTGATGTCGTGCTGATAACAAATGCACTCGCGTAGGTTGTCTGCCGCCAGAGCTCATTGACGCCAGATTTCGCAGCACTGACCTAACGGATGCGTTCGTCGTACGTCCCACATTAATTTCTGAGGTTATTTCACACAGTGTTGCTTGTCTGTGTGCACTGACAACTGTACGTAACTGACCCTGCCCTTGGTCGTCAAGTTAACGCCATCGCCCGCGGCGTTGCCCGTGGGGTGAAATTTGGTATTCTCGGCTCGCTCTTGGCACTCTATAGCTCGGAATATTGAACTCCCTAACGATTTGCTATATCTAATGGCCGACGCGGCTAGCTCCAACTAACACTCCGCGTTGACAGTCTGTTCATTCCTGTTGTACGGCCAGGATCTCGTCGGAAACCTTTTCATATGAATCACCTAAGTGCAAATGGCAGCTCCGCCAGTGGACTGCCATTTTGTACTTCGCGTACGCGATACTACTGCCATCCGTATATGTGCATATCGCTATCCCATGACTTTCTCACCTCAGTGTATTATTCATAGTAGCTGCTTTTACTTTTTCTCAGTTGGGTCGAAAACAATTCAATTTACTTGACGTCTGCCTGGATACTGCGGATGGCGTGTTCTTAAGCACAGAAGAACTGAAGGACCTCTACTCTCATTCCACTTCAGGAGTGCTCTCTTTGCACCATAATGAGCCTAGCGGTTCCCAGAATACAGGCTACATGCAGGGCACAGGGCGTTCCGAGACTGTACTCCCCGTCGTCAGCTCCCGACGCACCTCCTTGGCACCAGCGGACTCGCGAATTCAGAAACAGTACACAATAGCTTTCCGTCATTTAGGACGCAAGAACGGATGGTGTTCTCCAGCGGAGCTTTGGCCAAACGTAATATACTGGTCTCAAGTCCACCTGGCTTCTCCTTCCCCTGATGTGGCGGCAGTGTCTGTCCAAAGGATAGGCAAGCCTGTAGCATTCCCAACTACACATTTAAACAATCCTCCTGAATAAGAAATCAATATAGAAATCTAGCAACTAGATCCGGTAATCACTTACGTTACCCTCATAACTGGGCATTAATGTAGATCGGCTGGTTTTATTAATGTAATGGAGTTTGATTATGGCATGTGGCAATATTGACAAAAAATGGTCGTATAACGTTAGCACCTGCAATGTGATGGTGGTCGAGTCACAGATAATCATACATAATCTAAATGACTTTCAATTAATCGTACATAATTTATACGATTTCCAATTAAAATCTCTCTTCTCTACTGGAATATACGAGGGTTGGAACTTAAATAGTGGCAACTATTCATTCACAACCGATACAAAAGAGTTACATGTTTGCACCTGTTACTGTCCTTCAAAGTAGTCACCAGCATTGTGTAGAACCCGTTGCCAGCGATGTGGAAGGCGTAGAATACCGTTATCAGATCCTGTTCTGTTGATGGTGTGAAGGGAGCGGTCTACTGCCTGTCGAATCTCTGGAACAGTTATGAAGCCAGTTCCACTAAGTGGTTCCTCCATCTTCGGAATCAAATCAAAGTCACAAGGACTTAAGTCCGGGGGGTATGGTGGATGGTACAGTACTTCTCAGTCCCATCGTCCGAACAGAGCAGCCACAGCTTGCGCTGTATGCGCCAGCGCATTATCGTGCAAAATGATGGGTGGGTTGCGCAGAAAGTGTCTGCCGCTTCTTTCGCAAAGCTGGTCGCAGGTGATGCTCCAGAAACGAACAGTAACACTGTGCATTGACCGTCTGCCGTGGAGGAACGTAATGCGTTAGGATAACACCATCACAGTCGTACACGAGAATCACCATAACTTTAGACGGCTCCATTCACACCATCAACTGAACAGGCTCTGCTAACGGTATATTACGCCTTCCACATCGCTGGCAACGGGTTCTACACGACGCTGGTAACTACTTTGAAGGACAGTAAAAGGTGCAAACCTGTAACTCTTTTGTATCGGTTGTGAATAAATAGTTGCCACTAATTCTATTGAATTATCAGCACTTTTTGTCAGTTCCAACCATCGTACATAATGAATGTAAAAGAACAGCGTGTTGACACTTGGTTGAAGACATGAGGAAGATTGGGTCTGGCCATGGAGCGTGTTCGGATAGCCTAATGGTAAGACGACTGCTAGTGATAAGCGGGAAATCCGGGCTCGAGTCCTGACGCGGCACAAATCTCCATTGTGGTCACTCCATTATAAAGCTGGCGGTTGACTATATTCGCAGCTGCGACTTCATTTCGCATATTTGAAAACGGCTGTAGTCGCCGCAGTGCCTGTTCCTTCGGACATGCATGCGTATCCAAAGGAATATTGCGTCGTAAATGTGAGCAACACAGGCACTGTAATATCGTACGTAATTGAGGTGCTGGCCACAACTTTACTGGTGGATAGTTCAACCACGGAAAGAGAAAAGGAAATGGCAAAGAGACTACGTTATCAGACGAGTGTACTGCTAAACTTATAGCCCCACATACTATAACAATGTTTAAAAATTCTTGACTACCCGAACTCTTCAGGACTGATAGTAGCGAACATTATGGGATGATGCTCACCAAAGAAATATAGTTCATAAATCAGAAGAGTATATGTATTTCGTACAAAAGAGGAAGATCCACTTGTACTTAATGGTTGTTGTTGTTGTTATGGTCTTCAGTCCTGAGACTGGTTTGATGCAGCTCTCCATGCTACTCTATCCTGTGCAAGCTTCTTCATCTCCCAGTACCTACAGCAACCTACATCCTTCTGAATCTGCTTAGTGTATTCATCTCTTGGTCTCCCCCTACGATTTTTACCCTCCACGATGCCCTCCAATACTAAATTGGTGATCCCTTGATGCCTCAGAACATGTCCTACCAAACGATCCCGTCTTCTGGTCAAGTTGTGCCACAAACGCCTCTTCTCCCCAATCCTATTCAGTACCTCCTCATTAGTTATGTGATCTACCCATCTAATCTTCAGCATTCTTCTGTAGCACCACATTTCGAAAGCTTCTATTCTCTTCTTGTCCAAACTATTTACCGTCCATGTTTCACTTCCATACATGGCTACACTCCATACAAATACTTTCAGGAATGACTTCCTGACACTTAAATCTATACTCGATGTTAACAAATTTCTCTCCTTCAGAAACGCTTTCCTTGCCATTGCCAGTCTACATTTTATATCCTCTACTTCTACCATCATCAGTTATTTTGCTCCCCAAATAGCAAAACTCCTTTACTACTTTAAGTGTCTCATTTCCTAATCTAATACACTCAACATCACCCGACTTAATTCGACTACATTCCATTATCCTCGTTTTGCTTTTGTTGATGTTCATCTTATATCCTCCCTTCAAGACACCATCCATTCCGTTCAACTGCTCTTCCAAGTCGTTTGCTGTCTCTGACAGAATTATAATGTCATCGGCGAACCTCAAAGTTTTTATTTCTTCTCCATGGATTTTAATACCTACTCCGAATTTTTCTTTTGTTTCCTTTACTGCTTGCTCAATATACAGATTGAATAACATCGGGGAGAGGCTACAACCCTGTCTTACTCCCTTCCCAACCGCTGCTTCCCTTTCATGTCCTTCGACTCTTATAACTGCCATCTGGTTTCTGTACAAATTGTAAATAGCCTTTCGCTCCCTGTATTTTACCCCTGCCACCTTTAGAATTTGAAAGAGAGTATTCCAGTCAACATTGTCAAAAGCTTTCTCTAAGTCTACAAATGCTAGAAACGTAGGTTTGCCTTTCCTTAATCTTTCTTCTAAGGTAAGTCGTAAGGTCAGTATTGACTCACGTGTTCCAGTATTTCTACGGAATCCAAACTGATCTTCCCCGAGGCCGGCTTCTACTAGTTTTTCCATTCGTCTGTAAAGAATTCGCGTTAGTATTTTGCAGCTGTGACTTATTAAACTGATTGTCCGGTAATTTTCACATCTGTCAACACCTGCTTAATGGTACTGTGATATAATTCTATTGAATTATCCGCACTTTTTGTCAGTCTAAGACCGATTACAATTTCTCGAACTACAGATGAAAATTCCTTTGTAAAAAATTATCCAAAATTTTACGTAATAAATGTTGGTTTTGATGTAACATAACACACTCTTAGGTATTACGCAAAATTGCTTGCAATTATCCCTCCCTTTCCGTATCGAACTTGTGTTTGTCAGCTTTCTTCGAGTAGTTCAAGTTTTCGTATATACTTCTTGTTTGGAAATTATGCTAACATTACTGCAGTGCATTGGTGGTCAGAACCAGCTCTTGTTCGTAGTGACGTAATAAGTTTTGGGGGGTAGCTTCCAAGAAGTAATCCCCCAAACCCTGATACGAAAACACTCCACATCTTAATTTCGATATTCTTGTTCAAAATGGTTCAAATGGCTCTGAGCACTATGGGACTTAACATCTGAGGTCATCAGTCCCCTAGAACTTAGAACTACTTAAACCTAACTAACCTAAGGACATCACACACATCCATGCCCGAGGCAGGATTCGAACCTGCGACCGTAGCGGTCGCGCGGCTCCAGACTGAAGCGCCTAGAACCGCTCGGCCACTCCGGCCGGCGATACTGTTGTATAAGAGCCTTTTGGATCTATTGAGGTATTTCAGTCAGAGCTCGAGCTCAAAGTATCTCGATTCCGATAACTAGTTTCATTTAAAACATGATGTTTTAATAACTATCAGTTAATTAAAGTCAATCTATAGACACTGATAACTCTCGCAACACTTTGCCTAGACAAAAACCAATTAAAATTTATTAATCCTCTGATCAAACGGAATAAACTTATATACATCACAAAAACAGATAGATTTTTAGTTTGACGTTTTTATCTCTTCCAGACCCTTTCAGTCAGGTTAAATCGGTACATTAACAGCACAGTTTGCATTTGAAGAGAATAGGCAATTTGTAAGGGACTACCAGTGCCACTTGGATGCAGTGAATTGTCCACACAGTATATCCCAAGAGGAGTGGTCAGTAATCAGCGATACAACAAGAACAATCATCCCAAGCAAAAAAGTCTAGTAAACATGGACTCTAAAATTCGTGCATTAAGAACTATGAGCTGGCTTGAGGCTATTGTCATTCCCATACCTAAGCCTGATAAGGACAAACACATTCCTTCCAGCTACCGCCCAGTTCCCTCACCAGCAGCGTCTGCAAGGTGATGGAATGCATGAAAAATGGTCGCCTGGTCTAGTGGCTCGAGTTTCGGAATCTCATCACTAGCGTCCAGTGTGGATTCCTGGGCATCGCTGTGCAGTTGATCATCTCGTAGCCTTGTCAACTCATATTATGAACAATTTTTTGTGGAAGTGCCAAACTGTGGCCGTGTTTATTGATTTGGAGAAGGCGTATGACACCTGTTGGAGGACGGGTATCCTCCGTATTATGTACGAGTGGGGCTTCCTGGGTCACCTGCCTCCTTTTATCTGGGAGTTTTTAAAAAACCGTGTTTTTAAGGTACACTGTTATTCAAGAGGACGGGATGCCTCAGAGGTCTGTGCTCAGTGTCGTCTTATTTGCCGTAGTCATTAACCCTATTATGGAGTGTCTGCTGCTAGATATCTCAGGATCTCGTTTCGATGACGACTTTGCGATCTACTGCAGCTCTCATCGAACCGATCTACTGGGGCAGCGTCGTCAGCGATGTCTTGATAATCTTTACTCGTGAGTATCAACAATGGCTTCCGCTTTTCCGCTGAGAAGACTGTCTGTACGAACTTCCAGCGGCGCCGAGAGTTCCTCCCCCATCTCTACGTCTCGGCCCATTCCTTCATTCATTCGTTCGTTCGTTCGTTCGTTCGTTGGGACTCACGTTTCACGCTTATCTGGCACCTCGTTGTACTCGCTCCCTCAATATTCGACGTGTTTTATGCGGTACCTCGTGGGGAAGGGATCGGACCAACCTCCGCCATTAATACCGGTCCCTTGTTTGTTCGAAAGTGGATTACAGATTTATCGTATATTCATCCGCACGTCCGTCTATCTTACGTCGTCTTAACACCATCCACTATTGTGGGATACGTTTAGCCCTGGTGCCTTGTATACCACTTCCACTGAGAGTCTTTATGCTGAAGCTGCTGACTTACCGTTGTCCTACTGGCGGGATGTTCTTGTCAGTCCTTAAGCGAGCCATCTGTAGAAGACAGACCTTCTATGCCCGTCCACCCATCCTATGCTCCAGTTTTCGACGATTCCCTTGATCTCTAGTATTGACTGCACCCATCTTCCCCGTTTCCTTCCCTTTCACTTTCGTATGCTTCTTCGACAGTTCTTCTTCACACTCCCTGCCACGTTGCCATGGGTGCCACGAGCTCTTCACCTCCCTGACTGTGTGCAGAGGTATGTGTTCATTTCAGACTCCACTCGCTTGCTGAGAACACTACTCCTGGTCTAGTGTATCGCTGCGAGTTTCTCGCACTTCGCACAGTGTCCTCGGATACACCGACGGTTCCAAGAACTGATCATGGTGTCATGATCATTATCAGTATCGGCTTCTTGAGCAGTGCTCTTTTACCGCAGAACTCTACGACTTTTACGAGGCCACCCAGTACATTCAGTGATACGGGATTCCAAATTGAGTCATCGGCTCAGAGTCTCTCAGTGCTCTTCAGGGCCATCGCGTGCGTACTCAGTCCACCCTTTAGGACAACGGATCCTAGACAGCCTCCACTCGCTTACTGTGCAGGGAGACAATGTGGTGTTCCTGTGGGTTTCTAGTCATGCCGGTGGGCCAGGAAACGAGGCTGCTGCTGCTGCAGAAAAGGCTGCAGCTCTTCCCTCGGCCTGCTAGTCATTCTCTTCCTCGGATGATCTTCGTGTCGCTGTCTGTCGGCGTGTAGTATTACTCTGGAGTGCACAATAGTCTTCTCTCCAAGGAAACAAACTCCGGGACATTAAACCTCTCCCAATAGCATGGTCGCGAGGAGGTGATTCTAGCCTGGCATGGTATAGGACACTGTCATTTCAATCACCACCATTTATTAAGTGGCAACCCTGCCCCACTACTGCTCTCAACCCTTGACGATGCGCCACTTTCTGATCCGTTGCCCATTTCTTCACTGTTTATTTTTACGTCTATGTTTGCAGTCTACTTTTTCCGATGTTTTAGCGGATGATACGCTTTCTATTTATTGCGTCTTACTTTCGCTTCGCCGCAGCGGTATGGTGAAGCAAACTTCAAGCGTCCCGTATGGACCTCCGCCATCTCAACGACGTTTTGAGAAATTTTACCCGTGGACATCCTTGACTTAGCTGCTTCTCTTTTAAAGTTAGTAGGTTGTTTTTTTTTTCTTTGTCGCCTCACGTTTTTATTTAGTACACCTATTTTCTTACGTTAGGATACGGGGACTTACGGCCTTAGTAGTTTTGCGCCCTAAAGCACCAGAAAAAAAAGAACGCTTGGTAAAGAGAGATTGATAAGAACGCACTTGCCTCAGGGACACTGACGAGTAGTCTTGCTCCAGAGTGTCGGAGAGAGAGATGTCTCCAGCTGACAGCAGGCTACAGAGGGCAAGCTGGACTCAGAATTTCCAGCTGCCACTGCAGCTGGGTTCCACATTCATTCCATCCAGAAATGGTAAGCTTGAGCCAGCGATTCAATCAGTGAGCCAAGGGGGATCCAAAGCAAATTAATTTGCATTAGGGTTTAATTGCACAGATTCAACGTTAGCATCCAGCTAGTTGCACCCATCGTGCGCTTTGGCGAATCTATTGGTATTCATACTTGCTTTTCTGTGGTCCTTTCTTCAAATTACTAGCTAGTTTCCCAGTCATTTGGCACATCCATGACAGTTTCAGATTATGCCTTCATGTGTCCACCGATACGTGCCAAGGCATGGTTATAGCTTTTTGCCCATTTATTAAATGTTCGTACGCTTGATCCGGTGGGCATATGATTTTATTTGTTGTATTACGAGCCATGTCGGCTCGTAATGTTTTCCAGGCATTAATCGAACCCAAACCCTACCATTCGCACTACAGTAGGGGCGAGGCGAGAGCTCGTGTGCAGCGCAGCACGTACCTATGGAGCGTCGGAGCAGGACGGCGGAGACGCTGACGTCGACGCTGTCCCCGTCCGCTTCCAGCGGCCCCGCGACGCACTGGAACGTCTGGCAGCGCGTCCTGTCCAGCCTGGAGCAGTCTGCAGAGGCGCGCATCTCGCTTCCAAACGCTGCCGTGCTGATCTGCACAAAACATTTCACCTCGCGGTTCCTTACGACATTTAGAAAAGATTATTATTTAAATTGTTATCTGTTAAGTAATCTCGTCGAACTATTGCTTCAGTCTGTTATCGAATCAAACAAGTTTACTGTTACAATTCATTATACATTTATTCTCACAACGCATTTTGGAGGTTTCAATCTCCACCATCAGGTGGTTTCATGTGGATTAATATGCCATTTATATCTTGGGTTAAGACGTTGGAGTAACCAGAAAGACTATCTAGAAGAGAAAAACAAAAACTATTTCAGTATATGGAACGTAGTTTTGTGATGGTCTTTGACAAAAAGGTTGAATGAAAAATAGAAATGTGAATATAAAATTAAAATAAAAGTATCTCCAGTAGCTACAGGCCATTTTTCCTGTCATGTTACATCACATATATTATCACATTATGTAAGCACTGAAGGGAATTAAGATGGTGTATAGAATTTAATAAGTGCAAGGAACATATAACAAAACAGAACACTATTTCGGAGGAAGCATGAAGAAAACAATACTCAAAGCATTTTAGAGTCCATTGGTATTGTGCAGATGAATACACATGTAAGTGGAAATATCTCCAGAAGTCCAATTCTTTGCTGTCAAGTTTACGTAACTTAATACCTGGTACACATTTAAGTAATCAGGATGACATGTTAGAAAGATTAAGTGCAATAATTATGTTCCCATAAGTATGTTTCGTTTCATGTGTGCACGCGCTCATGTGTGTGTGTGCTTATTAAGCCTGAATACTGGAAGGTTGTTAGCCAGATTATCACCAATCAACAAACAGCATATTTATAATCCTAGGGGAAATCGATACAATTATCCCTAGTCAATAAACAAATTAATAATCTTCACTGAATCATAAGTAACTGATCATTAAGTTCAGGCACTTTGCACATCTATAACTCCATCACATTGAGAACAATATACTTAACTGTGCAAAATATTCTATTCGTTATTTGTTGGTCATCTAACCATGTAGAAGTTGAAGGACAATTTAACGATCTTGAAATTTAAATCAAGTCTACCTGTAACAGTTTTCCTTTGGTCTAACTATTGGACACAGTTCACAAGAAGTGTGAGCAAAGTTCTCTGAAATATCGATTGAACACACGTAACGTGACGCAAACACTGTGGGGAGGTATCAAATTACGAGGTGCGGCTAGAAAAAAAGCGGACTGATGCTGGAAAAAACATTTATTTACAATTATTTACAATTTCAAGTTATCTCCTTCAATGTACTCTCCTCCTCGGTCTCTACACCGCTCCATACGAATTTTCCACTGTTCATAGCAATGCTGCAGATCATTTTCGGTAAGTCCATACATTACTTCCGTCGCTTTTTCTTTTACTGCTTCAACAGTCTCAAATCTAGTTCCTTTCAAAGCTGACTTGACTTTAGGGAAAAGAAAAAAGTCACAGGGGGCCAAATCAGGTGAGTAGGGTGGATGATCTAAGATGGGAATGTTGTGTTTTGCCAAAAACGTCTTCACTGACAACGCACTGTGAGCTGGGGCATTGTCTTGGTGAAGGATCCATGACTTTTTTCTCCACAAATCGTTCCGTTTTCTCCGTACTCGCTCACGTAGGGTAGCCAGGACGCTAATGTAGTAATGCTGATTCACTGTTCGTCCCTCTGGTACCCAATCAATGTGCACAATCCCTTTGATGTCAAAAAAAAAAAAAAAAACAATCATCATTGCCTTGAATTTCGATTTTGACATTCGTGCTTTTTTTTGTCGTGGAGAACCAGGAGTTTTCCAATGCATCGATTGGCGTTTAGGTTCGGGATCGTAAGTAAAAAACCACGATTCATCGCAAGTAATAACATTTTGTAAGAAGGTGGGATCACTTTCAATGTTTTCCAGGATGTCGGAACAAATCATTCTTCGGCGTTCCTTCTGTTCAATTGTGAGACACTTTGGAACCATTTTTGAACACACTTTGTTCATGATGAAACTTTCATGAAGAATCTGTCTAACACTTTCCTTGTCAACTCCTGTTAACTCAGACACTGCTCTGATTGTTAAACGGCGATCTTGTCGAACAAGTTTACCGATTTTTTCAATGTTTGCATCAGTTTTTGCTGACAATGGTCTGCCAGTGTGAGTGTCATCACTGGTGTCTTCGCGGCCATCTTTAAATCGTTTAAACCACTCAAACACTTGTGTTCGCGATAAACAATCATCGCCGTACACTTGTTGTAACATTACAAACGTTTCACTTGCAGATTTTCCTAGTTTGAAACAAAATTTGATGTTAACACGCTGTTCTTTCTGTACACTCAACATTTTCCGACGCACAGACAAAACGTCAACTACTTAAAACAGACGCCACGGGCAGACTGAGTGCAGGAGGCAGATGAAACTCGAGCAGTTGGCGGAGCGACAGTCACGTGACAGGCCACGCGACTTTCAGCCTTATTGCATTCGTTTTATTGTTTCACCAGTACTAGTCCGGTTTTTTTCTAGCCACACCTCGTATATTGAAGAAAACAGAACAAGGTATCCTTATCTTTTAAAACAAAAAAATCTTTGCTTTAATGACGCGGTGTGGGTTCTCTAATTATAGTAAAGGTTGTAGCCTTAATTCCTTTGTATGGGCTTATTCGGCCCAATTTTTCAGTGGATAGCAGTTACGAATTAGGTCAGCATTTGTGGTACTACATTTACTTTATCAGCGAATTAAGCTCTGAATTAAAGTAAGTGAAAACGCTGCCTCTCGATTTTCTGTATCTCTTCGAGACGAGAGGGAGATATGTAGAAGTAATTTTGTGCCAGGTTAATTTTAAGGCAACCCATTTATAACTATATCATTAAGATAGTGACAGCCTATGGAGAGGCTCCTTACTTTGAAGACGGGCACCACCATAAGCGTAGGCATACAATACGGGAAGGTGCATGGCGGTCAGGACTAACCAGATATTGGCAATCGAACAGTGTGTTCCCTCAGAAGTCCATGGTAGGACAGAAACTATTTTTTATAGGAACGGCAGTTCTGGCTGGCAGCAGATAATAGTGCCTACCTTCACAGTCTGCTGTTTTATAGCTGCGACCCAGCTAGGTTATTCAGCTCATCTTTGTCGGTGTCCTAGAGCAGGCAATACGTCCATCGCAGAGTATGTCACGGTCAACTGTCAGGCACCGTCGACAACACAGGGCAAGATGTTGCGGCCTACAGTCTAGGTAACGCGCAATCATACTTCGATGTTGCTACTCATTGTTGGCATTCTTCTCTCTCGCTCGTCTCGACCTTACAAGGACTTCATTGATAATTTCTATAACTTTCATTTTCAAGGTCCATTCTCCTCAGTCAGCTTATAATATAAGCGACTTTAATGAGATTTTTGGAAAAACTAATTAAGCAATCAAACTAAATCTTTTTACACATTAATTATTGACTCTTGGTCAACATTTTCTGTTTTTTAGAAAGAAATTGTCATCATGAAGCCCTCCATCCGCGGAGTTGACGTTGCTCTGACCAAAATGAGGTGTGTCCACAGCGAAAGTCCTGCAGTCTGCGAATCTTATCTCACATAAAAAACAAGCAGTTTTCTTAATTATAGGATATTGCAGACAGAGTAATCGCACAATTTTTTTTTTGAAATTTGACCAAATAATTGAATGATGTGCGTTTGAGACACAATGTAGTTCTCATGAGTTCTTAGTCGCATTTTGTGCAATAGATAATTGTAAGTAGGCTGTTTAGGTTTTTATGTTGGTAACGCCACATAGCGCTCTGTATGAAAATCACTGACTGCTGTGTGCAGTCTGTGGCTGGTTTGCATTGTTGGAATATTTGCTGTTGTAGTGTTGGGCAGTTTGATGTGAACAGCGCATAGTGTTGCGCAGTTGGAGGTGAGTCGCCAGCAGAGGTGGATGTGGGAAGAGAGATGGCAGAATTTTGAGAGCGGACGATCTGGACGTGTGTCCATCAGAAAGAGTAAATTTGTAATACTGGATATCATGAACTGATAGATATATGATCACTTTTAATGCGGTTACACAACTTGCAAAAACTCAGGAAAACTTAAAGGACACAGTAGATACTCTGAAAATTGGTTCAGAAAGACACATGAAGAAAACTACACGGTAAAGCAAATGCAAAGAAACTATATATTGGTCAGAAAGTTCTCGTTAAAGCTCATTCATTGTCACATAAGAAGAAACACTTGAGTCACAAATTCTTTTTGGTTTACAATGGACCTTACATAATCTGAAGTATACCACATGATAATTGCATTGAAGTTGAAACTCTGCGTACTAGGAAGAGCAAAGGTTTACATCACATTTCACATGTAAAACCGTTTAGTGAAAGATAATCTGCTTTTTAACTTAGTCTTTACCATAAAACTTTTCACTTCATGTTACTAGTACGCTTTGTCAGACTTAGAAACTGTTAACATGCAACAATGTTTGAAATTAACTATCCTGTCAAGAACCAAGAGAACTTACTTAAACAGTAATTACGAATGCATTGTTATAGTGATCAGATGACACAGTGTTGTTATTTGTACATTCTTGCTTGTTAGTTGCACGATTACGTAACGAATATATAGCTTACATACTTGGAACATATACTGCTAATGAGATTTTAATGCAACAAATTTGGTTTTACTTGAAAAGACATTCTTTATTTGAAGTACTTTCGGTGAGATTAACAGTGACTTAGCATTTGGTTTCTTTGGCAGCTACATGATTACATCATGACGCTACTAATGTGTGACACAATTTACATTGTTGCTTTTGCAGTGTATCTGTTTTATATCTGCACAGTTTTTCTGTATTATTCTGGAAAGTAAAACATGTTTTAGTAGTAACTTTGTGGTATAGTTACAATGAGACAGTCTTTTCCATAGCACAACAATATGTTACAGTACAGTACTTACTTCATCATGGCAATAAGCGTAATAACTACGATATCTATACGGAAAGCATTTCACTTTTGTTTATGACGAGGTAAGTACATTGACTTCTGCAAAACTTAGCTTATGGAGGACAATAACTAGCACAAACTGCTGTCGTAAATATTTTGGTAAGAAAGCTAAGTGACCTTGATGTAATGTGTTGTGGGTGCCCAGCTGCGCCAGTCGCCTGAAGAAAAAGCCATTAGGTGGAGAAAAAAGAGGCCATTAACCTCGCTATTGACATTCCTTTGTAGAAAGCATCGTAAATACGCTCATTACTTGGAAACATATGATTACACTTTGGAGCTCGTACTTTGTGCTACTTACTGAAATGCTTATGAATTGATGGGAAATATTCTTACATCTGCACACCTGATGTGTCTTTCTGCGAGAGTTGAGAGAATTTCTACTGACTTATGAAATGCCACATGGCTATTGAATGATGTTTTTATGCTTTGCTTTGTACATAGTTGCTTATTTCATTTGATATCTGGTTTCCACCTGTGTTGCAGCATTGGTTTTATAAAATACAATTAAATGCATTTGCTAATGTGAACCCTTTCTGTCTTTTTGTTGTTTGCTGCACATTGCCTTATATTAGTTGTAATATTGCATTTGCTTTGCTAATTTAGATATACTGCTGCTAGCTTTGCCAATTTGCATTTTTTGTCATTGCTGTTCGTGTTAATTGTTTTGTACTGCTGCATTGCCTTGTCCCTTAGTTTATGCTTCTGAACTCAGTAAATTTAAGTTAGCTTAAGAGAGGGTAGGCTATATAAGAGAATGAGTTGTGATGAATTGGAAGAAATGCAATGAGAAGTTATATGAAAAAGATTTGGGCCAAAATGAGTATTGCAAAATGAGAAATAATTATTTTGAAAGAGGATATGAATGAAATACGGAAAGCATGCTTGGATAGGATTTTTTTTTTTTTTTTGTAGGAACAAATGTTGAAATAAGATGAAGGGTCTATGGAATGAAGTTTTGGGTTGGACTGCAGTACCAAATGTTATACTGAAAACAAACCCTGTCCTTTCCTTTTGTGTTATTCCGCTATGTGTTTGTGTACCCTTGTGTATTTGTGTTTTTCCTGTCTTTATGTGTTTAGCTAATAAGATTTATGTTGTAGAATTTTTCTAACACTAAGCTAAATTCACTATGATGAGGAATACTGTTATCCTCAAATATAATTTGCATTAATAATATGTTATTTACTTTGTAAAGATGTTTAGACATTAGTTTCGAAAGCTATTCTGATCTTTTATGTATTTACTTATGTCATAATCCCTGTAAACCTGATGTGTATGTTTATTTCTATTCATCTGTGAAGCCCATATTACTACAAATGTCGCGTCCGGCCATCCTGATTTAGGTTTTCCGTGATTTCCCTAAATCACCCCAGGCAAATGCCGGGATGGTTCCTCTGAAAGGGCACGGCCGACTTCCTTCCCTAATCCGATGAGACCGATGACCACGCTGTCTGGTCTCCTTCCCCAAACCAACCAACCAACCAACTACAAATGTTATCTGTACTATTATGTACTTTAATGATGTATTTTGTACCTTTGTAATTGTATTCTTACATTGTAAATTTATAATTGTATAGACATCCGTTCTTCAAATTAAGTTTCATTTCACTGCACACGTTTCTGTTGGTCATAGTATATGCACAATATGTGAGAAGTTGGGACTGTTAGTGTTTGCACGTGTGTCAATAATTCAACAAGGGACTGGTTAACAGCATTGCTGGTTCTAAGGACAATTCCAAAAACTTTGTGAGTGCACAAGTGTTGGTTTATGCACTTGCTATATTGTCTGCAAGACTCTTCGATGGTGATTGTGCACCTGCACAGTCGCAACAGATGGCTGCTGCCCATCTCTACAAGGACTGCAGTGGGTCTGCACCTTTGATGGCCCACCAATATCATACTCTCTACCAGGACTACAGTAGGTCTGCTCTACCTACCAATATTCTTCAAAACTTCGACTGACTCTGTTGTGGTTTTGCTCTGTTGTGGTCCATTACCTGTCTACATGTCAAGAGACAGCACTGTCTTTCCGTTGGAAGCACAACACTACTTCTTCAAGACTGCATAGAAATCCACTACTTCCATGTGCATTTTCCCCCTGCTCAGACTTTGAGAAAAAAAAAAGAAAACTGTAATTGCTATTGTGATGAATGATCAGGACTGTCATAATGAGAACAATTTTTGCTTTTGACCAACATTGCATCAATAAGTGTGTGCATTTGATATCTTTGTTATTGTAATTATGAAAAATTGTATCAAATCATTATTGGCCACTGCCCAAAACAATTTGTAAAATTTTTTGTGGGGAGCATTGGGGCTATGTAAATAGGCTGTTTAGGTTTTTATGTTGGTAACGCCACGTAGCACTCTACATGAAAATCACTGACTGAGCTGTGTGCAGTCTGTGGCTGGTTTGCATTGTTGGAATATTTGCTGTTATAGTGTTGGGCAGTTGGGTGTGAACAGCGCATAGTTGGAGGTGAGCCGCCAGCAGTGGTGGATGTGGGAAGAGAGATGGCAGAATTTTGAGAGCGGACGATGTGGACGTGTGTCCATCAGAAAGTGTAAATTTGTAATACTGGATATCATGAACTGATATATATATATATATATATATATATATATATATATATATATATATATATATATACTCTCCTGGAAATTGAAATAAGAACACCGTGAATTCATTGTCCCAGGAAGGGGAAACTTTATTGACACATTCCTGGGGTCAGATACATCACATGATCACACTGACAGAACCACAGGCACATAGACACAGGCAACAGAGCATGCACAATGTCGGCACTAGTACAGTGTATATCCACCTTTCGCAGCAATGCAGGCTGCTATTCTCCCATGGAGACGATCGTAGAGATGCTGGATGTAGTCCTGTGGAACGGCTTGCCATGCCACTTCCACCTGGCGCCTCAGTTGGACCAGCGTTCGTGCTGGACGTGCAGACCGTGTGAGACGACGCTTCATCCAGTCCCAAACATGCTCAATGGGGGACAGATCCGGAGATCTTGCTGGCCAGGGTAGTTGACTTACACCTTCTAGAGCACGTTGGGTGGCACGGGATACATGCGGACGTGCATTGTCCTGTTGGAACAGCAAGTTCCCTTGCCGGTCTAGGAATGGTAGAACGATGGGTTCGATGACGGTTTGGATGTACCGTGCACTATTCAGTGTCCCCTCGACGATCACCAGTGGTGTACAGCCAGTGTAGGAGATCGCTGCCCACACCACGATGCCGGGTGTTGGCCCTGTGTGCCTCGGTCGTATGCAGTCCTGATTGTGGCGCTCACCTGCACGGCGCCAAACACGCATACGACCATCATTGGCACCAAGGCAGAAGCGACTCTCATCGCTGAAGACGACACGTCTCCATTCGTCCCTCCATTCACGCCTGTCGCGACACCACTGGAGGCGGGCTGCACGATGTGGGGGCGTGAGCGGAAGACGGCCTAACGGTGTGCGGGACCGTAGCCCAGCTTCATGGAGACGGTTGCGAATGGTCCTCGCCGATACCCCAGGAGCAACAGTGTCCCTAATTTGCTGGGAAGTGGCGGTGCGGTCCCCTACGGCACTGCGTAGGATCCTACGGTCTTGGCGTGCATCCGTGCGTCGCTGCGGTCCGGTCCCAGGTCGACGGGCACGTGCACCTTCCGCCGACCACTGGCGACAACATCGATGTACTGTGGAGACCTCACGCCCCACGTGTTGAGCAATTCGGCGGTACGTCCACCCGGCCTCCCGCATGCCCACTATACGCCCTCGCTCAAAGTCCGTCAACTGCACATACGGTTCCCGTCCACGCTGTCGCGGCATGCTACCAGTGTTAAAAGACTGCGATGGAGCTCCGTATGCCACGGCAAACTGGCTGACACTGACGGCGGCGGTGCACAAATGCTGCGCAGCTAGCGCCATTCGACGGCCAACACCGCGGTTCCTGGTGTGTCCGCTGTGCCGTGCGTGTGATCATTGCTTGTACAGCCCTCTCGCAGTGTCCGGAGCAAGTATGGTGGGTCTGACACACCGGTGTCAATGTGTTCTTTTTTCCATTTCCAGGAGTGTATATATATATATATATATGATCACTTTTGAACACTATTAAGGTAAATACATTGTGTGCTCTCTATCAAAATCTTTCATTTGCTAACTATGCCTATCAGTAGTAAGTGCCTTCAGGAGTTAGAATCCTTAATTTAGCTGGCAGTATTGGCGCTCGCTGTATTGCAGTAGTTTGAGTAACGAAGATTTTTGTGAGGTAAGTGATTCATGAAAGGTATAGGTTATTGTTAGTCAGGGCCATTCTTTTGTACGGATTATTGAAAGTCAGATTGCGTTGCGCTAAAAATATTGTGTGTCAGATTAGTGTTGATCATAATAAGTAAAGAGATAAATGTCTGAGTACGTCCAGTTCTGCTCAGCTGTTTGAAAATAAATAACGTAAGAGGTTTACCAGCACAGTAATTCACTAATTTTTCTAAGGGGCGATTTCATAATGAATAAATCAAAATAAAAAGGTAGCCTATTAGTCCTTGCGGACACGCCCAAGGAGTATTTCAGCCAAATTTCAGAAATATGTCATTATTAGCGTTCCCGCGATCCCTTCCGTAAGCTTAAAATATACTGTATCTGAAGATGACGGAACGGATTGCGGGCACACTGATAAAGAAATTTTTCTGAAATTTGGCTCAATTACTCCTGGGACATGTCCGCGAGGAGCAATACGCTAATGTTTTTTATTTACTCAGTAGCTATTGCTCAAGAAGTGACCGAGCGAAAACGACAAAACTACACCTTTGATTCAAACATACGTCAGTTAATTATTTGGTCAAATCTATAAAAAAAACTGTGCTATTACTCCGTGCACAATATGATAGAGATTAAGAAACTAGTAAGGTTGTTTTTTAATTTCAGGTCAGATTTGCAAACTGCAGGATGTCCGTTACAGATACACCTCATTGTGGACACAGCAACTTTAACACCTCGAATGTGGGGCTTAATGATGACTGAATTTCTTAAAAAATTCCTAAAACGTTCTCCAAGAATCAATAAATAATGTGCAAAAAGTTTATGTTAACGGCTGCATTAGTTTCTTTTAAAAAAGCCGCTTATTTTGTTGATTGACTGAGGACAATGCAAACCGCGACAGCTATTGACCAAGTGTTTAAGTGGGGCGAAAACAAGACTGAGAATTCCACAATGGACTATTGTCCGAATTTTCGTAGCTAAGCGAAAATTGGGAAATGTACAAATGAGGTATCAAACTTTACAGATTACTTTGTTCGTTAACGAAATACTCCAGAAGACGATCGTCTTAAGATCCATAGGTGTGCCAAATAGTTTAACGGTACAGATAACTTTGTTCGTTAACGAAATACTCCAGAAAACGATCGTCTTAAGATCCATAGGTGTGCCAAATAGTTTAACGGCTCGTGACGGTGTTGCAAGGTCATGTAAGCGTTGTAGCATGAAATTCTGAAGATTTAAGATGAGTTCATTTTTATAAACATCTTTTTTTGTAGTAGTTTTTATACTACTGCCAATTGCTTATAGTTATAATACATCACTTTTAAAATTGAAATAGTGATTTTTACAAGCACATAAATTTCCACTTTTGTTGTCGATCTTTTAAACATATAATTCTTCACAGCGCAGTTAATAATTTGTGTTTAATACCTCAATGATTTGAATTCCTTTATCACAGCAATTTATTAAAAGCAGCACAATTTTATACAGTTAATTACGAAAATAATGATACGCTGTGTTACAGGTTTTTTAATTCCAAAAACTGCTCTAAAATGAAAATTTTGCGGTTTAGTTAACACTGGCAGGGCCCGCAGCCTAGAGCTCTCTACACATCCTAACTACGGTCCTGCGGCAGATTATGTCACATCTCTTAAGGAAGGAAGGAAATGCAACCTCGAAAAGGACCATTTAGAAAAAAATACTGTGGTCCTCAAACCAGTATCTGGATGTTACATTAACTCGTCCCGAAAAAGGGCTGATCGAGAGATACAACTCAATGAGTATAGCCGTACACCTGCATGCAGGACATGGGCATCCCAAACAAAATGCGAGGCACACTGATTTAGGTATTCCGATATCCCTGAATCATTAAAGGCAAAAGTCAACATAGTTCCTTTAAAAAGTCCGCTATCGATTTCCTTTTCCCCCTTGTCCATATCGAGATAGTGACCAATCTACACACAGCAAAAAAGATTTTGCATCACCTCGGCTCCGAGAGTTCCAGAACCTGTACAGGAAATTGGAATAGAGATCAACATAAACATCATTTCCGCTCTTTTTATTGCTCATGAAAACCACACATTCCATGTTGTACCACCATACAGAGAGATCTTCAGAAGTGGTGGTCCATATTGCTGTACACACCGTTACCTCTACTACCCAGTAGCACGTCCTCTTGCATTGCTGCATGCTTCTATTCGTCGTGGCATACTATTCACAAGTTCATCAAGTCCAGATTGCCCCATAGTGCTTAGAGCCATTTGAACCATTTTGAACCTCAAAGTGCTTGGTGGGTCACGTCATCGACAAACAGCCCTTTTCAATCTATCCCAGGCATGTTCGATAGGGTCCATGTCTGGGGAACATGCTCGACACTCTAAGACGAGCGATGTCGTTATCCTGAAGGAAGTCATTCACAAGATGTGCACGATGGCGGGTGCCAGTTGTCGTCCATGAAGACGAATGCCTCGCCATTATGCTGCCAGCATGGTTACACTATCGGTCAGTGGTCGGCATTTACGTATCTTACAGCCGTTACGGTGCCTTCCATGACCACGAGCGGCATACGTCGGCCCCACATAATGCCACCCCAAAACGGCAGGGAACCTCCACCTTGCTACACTAACTGGACACTGTGTCTAAGGTGTTCAGCCTGATCGGGTTGTCTCTACAAGTCTCCGATAATTGTCTGGTTGAAGGCATATGCTACACTCATCGGTGAAGAGAGCGTGATGCTAATTCTGAGCGGTCCATTAGGCATGCTGTTGGGCACATCTGTACTTCGCTGCATGTTGTCGTAGTTGCAAAGATGGACCTCGCCATGGACGTGGGGAGTGAAGTTGCGCATCATGAAGCCTACTGCGCACAGTTTGAGTCGTAACACGACGTCCTGTGGCTGCACGAACCACAATCCGTAGGTAGCGGTCATCCACTGCAGCAGTAGCCCTTGCGCGGCCTGAGCAATTCATGTCATCGACAGTTCGTGTCTCTCTACATCTCCTCCATGTCCGAACAACATCGCATAGGTTCATTCCGAGACGCCTGGACACTTCCCTTGTTGAGAGCACTTCCTGGCACAAAGTAACAACGCGGACGCGATCGGTATTGACTGTTTAGGCATGGTTGAACTACAGACAACACGAGCCGTGTACCTCCTTTCTGGTGGAATGACTGGAACTGATAGGCTGTCGAACCCCCTCTCTCTAATAGGTGCTACTTATGCATGGTTGTTTACATCTTTGGGACGGTTTAGTGACATCTCTGAACAGTCAAAAGGACTGTGTCTGTGATACAATATCCACAGTCAGCATCTACGAGGGTTGTTTTTTAAGTAAGGGCCGTTTTTATTTTAAAAAAAAGATACAAATACTTTTGTAAAAAAAACTTTTATTTTCTGATTCTACACACTTTTACCTATTTTTCTACATAGTTGCCTTGTTTATTAAAGCACTTGTCATACCGTACAACTAAGTTTTTAATTCCCTCTTCAAAGAACCCGTGCGGTTAAAGGCGCTGCAGTCTGGAACCGCAAGACCACTACGGTCGCAGGTTCGAATCCTGCCTCGGGCATGGCTGTTTGTGATGTCCTTAGGTTAGTTAGGTTTAACTAGTTCTAAGTTCTAGGGGACTAATGACCTCAGCAGTTGAGTCCCATAGTGCTCAGAGCCCATTCAAAGAATTCGGCTGGCTGCTCCGACAGCCAAGAGTTCACGGCCGCTTTCACTTCATCGTCGTCATTGAAGCACTGCCCGCCAAGATGGTGTTTCAGGTACCGGAAAAGCTGAAAATCGCTAGGAGCAAGGTCGGGGCTGTATGGTGCATGGTCCAAAACTTCCCAGCCAAAAGAATCAATCAAATCCCGAGTCTTTTGAGAGGTGTGAGGCCTAGCGTTATCGTGCAGGAGCAAAACTCCTTTTCTCAGCATGCCGCCCCTTTTGTTTTGAATTGCTCTGCGGAGCTTCTTTAGAGATGCACAGTAGGCATCTGAGTTGATTGTCGTTCCTCGTGGCATAAAGTCCACTAGTAAAACACCGCGCCGGTCCCAGAACACAGTTGCCATAATCTTGCGCTTTGACAGCGTCTGTTTGGCTTTGACCTTGACGGGTGAGGTTGTGTGTCGCCATTCCATCGATTGTCGCTTGCTTTTGGGAGTGATATGGGATACCCATGTTTCATCTCCAGTGACAATTTGACTCAACATGTCATCCCCTTCTTCCTCGTAACGAATCAAAAAGTCCAATGAAGTGGCAAATCTCTTCCCTTTGTGGTCCTCTGTGAGGAGTCTGGGTACCCACCGAGAACACAGTTTCTTAAAGTTTAGGTTTTCAGACACAATTTTGTACAAAACTGTTCTTGAAACTTGTGGAAATTCCAAAGAAAGAGTGGAAATTGTGAATCTTCTGTCCTCACGAATCTTTGTTTCGACTGCAGCCACCAATTCATCAATGATCTCAGAGGGCCGGCCTGAGCGTTCTTCGTCATGGACGTTTTGACGGCCATTTTTAAACTCTCTAACCCATTGACGCACTTTACCTTCACTCATTGCATTCAAGCCATAAACTTCTGTTAACTGACGATGAATTTCTGCAGCTGATAGGCTTCTCGCGGTCAAAAAACGTATCACTGACCGTATCTCACACGCGGCGCGCGATTCAATAATCGTAAACATTATAAAGTGGCACAGCGATGCGTACACGTCAGCTACAGAGCTGCAACTTGCATCAGTGTGAACGGGAAGAATGCCGGCAAGTGGCGCGGTGGCTTGTTGCGGCGTCCGCGCGAACTGCGGGACTATACGCGCGAACGGCCCTTACTTAAAAAACAACCCTCGTATTTTCAGGAGTTCAGGGAACTGGGGTGATGCAAAACTTTTTTGATGTGTGTGTATATAGAAAAGGACTCAGACTTATTTACATGGCGCCCATTGCTTGCGACACCGTTGTAAATTGAAAGTTAAGTATTGTCAGCTTTCTTTTTTTGGAATAGAAACTATTAATGTGATTTGCTCGAATTGTTGTATAGCATTCCGAGAACGCAGCATCCTTTAGGCACACTATACGAGACGAGTGGGCAGGTCACCACACATACAATGTAGATTTTGTGAAGGTTTTTGAGAATGTTGACTTGAATCCACACTTTACATTTCAGAATGTAGCAGGGGTAAAATGCAGGGAAAGGAAGGTTAGTTACAAGCTGTACAGAAACCACACTGAAGTCACATGAGTCAAAGGGCATGAAAGGGAAGCAGTGGTGGAGAAACAAGTGAGAGGGGATTTTAGCTCATCCACGATGTTATTCGGAGTCTACTTTGAGCGGCCTGTGAAGGAAAACAAGGAGATTTGGAAACGGAATTAAAAGTCAGGAAGAAGAAATAAAAGCTTTGACGTTCGCCAATAGAGTTGAAATTCTGTCAGAGACAACTTTGGACTTTGAAATGCAGTTGGACAGTGTCTTGAAAGGAAGATACAAAACGAAAGTTTACAAAAGCAAAACAATGTTAATGGAATGTAGTCCTATTAATTCAAGAGATGCTGAAGGATCTGGATTAGGAAATAAGCTACTAGAGGTAATAGAAAAGTTTTGCTATTTCTGCAACAAAATAACTGATGATGGGGAAAGTTGCGAGGATATGAAGTGTAGACTAGCAGTGGCAAAAGAAGCATTTCAGAAGAAGAGAAATTTGTTAAAATCGAGTATAAATTTAAATGTTAGGATGTCTATTCTGAAGGTATTATCTGAATTGTAGCCTTGTACAGAAGTGAAATGTGGACGATAAGCAGTTCAGACAAGAAAAGAATATAATTTTTTGAAATGTGGTGCTTAAGAAGTCTGCTGAAGTCTAGATGGGCACATCGCATAACTAATGAGGAGGTACTGAATGGAAATGGGGAGAAAAGAAATTTGTGGCATAACTTGAGTAAAAAAAAGATGGATCAGTTGATAAGACACATTCTGAGACAACAAGAGTTCGGCAGTTTTGTGTTAGGAGGAATTCTGTTTGGGAGGGAATAGGGGGTGCGAATTGCAGAGGGAAATCAAGAGACGAGTACAGTAAGCAGGTTAAAACTGCAGTGGGTTGCAGTAGTTATTCGGAGATGAAGAGGCTTGCACAGGATAGAGTAGTGTGGATTGCTGGACACCAACAAACATGTCCTACTAAATTAAATTACATTCCACGTGACGTAACGGAGGCATGGTTAGGCCTTTGTAACTACCAGACTGTAGTCCTTATTCAGCAGATACCTGCTCATTACTTGACTGATACCATCAGCAATTACTCCGACGACTCCGTCGATGCTGCCTCAAATGTCATAAGGATTCAAGTCCTTTTCCCACTTTTTATTGTATTATGCCGTTGTTGTGATGTTATTTTATGTCTTATGACCCTTTGTACTTTTATGAGTAATACTACCCACTGACCGAAAGTGAACGCAACATTAAATAAACGCGACTTTGACTGCTTTTTACAATCAAAGTATAGTAGCCCCTGCAGTTCCGCAGCAACTTTTAAAAATACACATGGAGAAGGGTGGGGAAAGAAAGCTATTTTGGCCCACTTTTTAGAAGTGAGGAACTGAGAAGAAACGAAGAACTAGCAAAACTATAGAAAATCTAAACCTGCGTGGTCAGACGCTGATTTTTCATACATAAGAATCCGGCGTGTCTACCGCGTTGGTTCCTCTCCGGTCATCGAAAAATGTTTTATGCAAGAAATTTGTTATTTTTCCATACTACTAAGAATTGGTCTCACCTGAGAGATCCAGCCCGGTGACCCCTGGGAAGATGGCGCACCGCTCGTCGGAGAACCAGATGAGGTGGCGCACGTCACCTTGTTTGGCGTGCTCGTCTGTTAGAGAAAGCAAGAACTGTAAATGAAGCGTCTGTGTACAGCTAAAAGCGTCTGACATGAAAGGAAATGCTGGAAGCAAAGAGCAATGAATTAAAGGAATCATAACTAAAAATTTGGAAGAAGTGGAAGATTTATTTTGACTAAATTTTTATACCTTTTCCATCATCTTTCAACATTGCGGTAGGAGTACATTCATGGCAATTGAACACGGACATACTTGATCAATCGAATCTGTTGCGTTGGAAAGCTACGTAGTGGTACGTACATTATCAGATTATCTAATCAAAAGTTACCGAATACCTACACTACGTGATCAAAAGTATCAGGAGACCTCCAAAAACATACGTTTTTCATATTAGGTGCACTGTGTTGCCACCTACTGCCAGGTACTTCTTAACCTCAGCAGTCATTAGACATCGTGAGAGAGCAAGAATGGAGCGCTCCGCGGAACTCGCGGACTTCGAACGTGGTCACGTGATTGGGTGTCACCTATGTCGTACGTCTGTACGCGAGATTTTCACACTCCTAAACATCCCTAGGTCCACTGTTTCCGATGTGATAGTGAAGTGGAAACGTGAAGGAACACGTACAGCACAAAAGCGTACAGGCCGACCTCGTCTCTTCACTGATAGAGACGGCCGACAGTTGAAGTAATGTGTAACAGGCAACATCTATCCAGACCATCACACAGGAATTCCAAACTGCAGCAAGATCCACAGATAGGCGAGAGGTGGATTTCATGGTCGAGCGGCTGCTCATAAGCCACACATCACGCCGGTAAATGCCAAACGACGCCTCGCTTGGTGTAACGAGCGTAAACATTGGACGATTGAACATTGGAGAAATGTTGTGTGGAGTGACGAATCAAGGAACGAAGTCTGGCGATCCGATGTCGGGGTATGGGTATGGCGAAAGCGCGGTGAACCTCATCTGCCAGCGTGTGTAGTGGCAACAGTAAAATTCGGAGGCGGTGGTGTTATGGTGTGGTCGTGTTTTTCATATAGGGGGCTTGCACCCCTTGTTGTTTTTCGTGGCACTATCACAGCATAGACCTACATTGATGTTTTAAGCACCTTGTTGCTTCCCACTGTTTAAGAGGAATTCAGGATGTTGATCGCATCTTTCAACACGATCGAGCACCTACTCATAATGCACGGCTTTTGGTGGAGTGGTTACACGACAATAACATCGCTGTAATGGACTGGCCTGCACAGAGTCCTGACCTGAATCCTATAGAATACCAGTGGGATGTTTTGGCACGCCGACTTCGTGCCAGGCCTCACCGACCAACATCGATACCTCTCCTTAGTGCAGCAGTCCGCGAAGATTGCGCTGTCATTCGCCACGAAACCTTCCAGCACCTGATTGAAAGTATGCCTGCGGGAGTGGAAGCTGTCATCAAGGCTAAGGGTGGACCAAGACCATATTGAATTCCAGCATTCCCGGTGGAGGGCACCACGAACGTGTAAGTCATTTTCAGCCAAGTGTCCGGATGCTTTTGATCATATAGTGTATTAGAGGACATTAATATGTGGTGTATCCACCCTTCACTCTTATGACGATTTCAACTCTGCTAGGGACGCTTTCAGTGCGGTTTCTGAATGTCTGTGGAGAAATGGCTGTCCACTGTACCTCAAGAGAAACGAGAGAAGGCAGTGATGCTGAACGCTGTGGTCTGGAGAGAAGTCAGAGAGTAGCGTGATCCGTCTCTCCAAATCACTAGTGTCCGGTCAGCCCATGTCCAGTGGCGTCGCTCTTTGCACTAAAGAGTCGCCCAGCACTGACTACAGAAATGTGTGGCTTATGAGCTGCTCTAAAAGTGTATGTCATTCTTTTTAACTCCCTACGCGCAGTCATTTTGCTAGCTGGGCTGCTGGCAGCACATTGGAACTCACGAGTGCCTCCCGCTGGTTTCAGCCACCCTCTGCAGTACTCGACGGTCCCAGCCGGTCACTAAACGGAGTCTGCCTGGCCTTGGTTTAGGTGTGTTTGTTTCTTCGCGTTTCCACTTCGTAATCACATCACCAACTGTCGACTTGGGCAGCTTTAGAGGGGTTGAAAAATCTCTGATGAATTTGTTACTCAGGTGAAGTCACTGAGCTCTACTGGCCAATCCATTCCGCTGTTACTGCTTCTCTCCTGGTGACACAATACTACCGTCTCCTTTTATTCCGGCAGGTCCGCTTCTTGTGACAGCTAGTGGCCAATTTCAAGTTACTTTAGGCTGTTCACATTCTACTGATCAGGTGGTTTATAAGCATAATTTGTGTACGAAACGTATGTTTCAACTGATTCAATTTGTACAAAAAAGAAAAAACGACTTTCCGGCGCACTGACTTTGGTGGTCCTGGGTAGGGAGACGATAACAATCATCGATTATGTGTCCACGGAGTTAGCCGCTATTCGTCACTCATGACTTTTTCGAAGGAGAGAAATATGAGTCACATTAACTTACAGTCTTGTATGTTGCAGCAGGACGTAGTACCAACAACCCGAACGAATGTACAGATAAAAATTTTCCAACAAGCTTCAAAAGAGTGGAATCTTCAAGTCACAGAAAGTTGGAACTGATGTCAAAGAAGAGAAAAGAATTCGAGCAGCATAATTTGAGAGGCTGGATCTTGTGCAAAAAGCGCCACCTATAAGTATACATAAGATTTTCCGCGGAGTACACATTTCGAGAAGTGCTATGTGGAAATTCTGACCTGCTCATAATACCTGAGAAACAGGGCCATGAGTCAGAGCAGCATTGAATCTGTGTGGCGGATTAACGACCGTTTCGCGCGCTCGTTTAGCCGAACGCTGTGCTGCTCCCCACATACAGTCTCAGGAAATGCGATAGAAAAACGCTTAAAATACGATAACATACAGAACACACAAATGGTGCACACGACTCTCCTTAACAAATCCTCAAACAGTGCACTGCGTACTAGACAGGATAAACGCTAGGGAAAAAGACTGTTTGGAGAGTTTCGCTAGATCAGCAATTACGTGTCCGTCATTGACAACAAGTATTGGAACTGGGACAAAAGTAATTTCAATGTGGAGTTCACATCATTCAACCGACGGACAGCCCATCACTGTACTCCTATGGACAACATCTTACTGTTTTTATTGTCCACTTATGACACCTGTTTCAGCAGAGATTGGTCTTACGTGGACGAAAATTTGATAAATATTTATTTCTGATTGTTGGTAATCTGTATCAAAATTTGAGTCTTTCTTTGTCTGTATTATTTTGGCATACCCCAGCGTCAAATTGGGGTGCCCGCAAGATTTCTAATACCTACGGAGGTATCGCTCGATCACATTCATTGGAGATGTCTTCATTCACCATAACACTTTACACACCAGTACAATTTAAACCAGCATTTTTGATTTTCCTGAACTTACTGATTCACTAGCGCGCCGCAAGTTCTACAATTACGACAGAAGCATCCGGAAAGGATTTGCTTCTCAGTTCCCTTAAACATCAATGAGCTGGGTATTTGAATCGATGTGAATTAGTGGTCAGAGAATCAGAAACACGTCACAGGTGTCTTTATTTTGAGGTCATGGCGTGAAGAGACACATATTATTCACAAAATAAACATTATGAAACAATCAGTTTTCCATTTTAACTTGTTTACTTATCCGAGAACTATTCACGTTCCGGTATGTTTTACTTAGTACTTCAGTTTTGTTTCTTAGAAAGGCCTGGCAAATAATCGCAAGTTCTTTACCGACCTGATGCCATATTTTTTGTTTCAGCATAGGAGAGAGAATTTCACGGACGTACAAGAGGGTAAGTCTGCTCAGGGCTCATTATTACCTTCGGCGTTTCGTAGTGGATCCCACCGTACTGCCGCCCTTCGTAGTCAAGCCCCAGAGGTAAATGCAAGCTGAAGTTGAAACTCTGCAGACGGTACGCGCCAGCGTTAATAACCTGTTGACAAATGAATTACAGATTCACTTCATGTATTGAAATCACATATGCAGCCCGCAGCTTCAATTTACAGATGGTAAAGAATTAAACTCCGTACATTACATACATATACGAATAAAACATCCAGGCGTATACACAACACTGAACATCCTATAATAGGACTAAATCAAAAGCAGATACGAGCACATCATTCCGAAAGATAAAAAAAAAAAAACAATTTGTTGAAATAGCTACAATTTATTACAACAGACACAGTTTGTTCAAAGACTTTTAAAATATCATTGGAAGAACGAGTACTGCCTAAACATAGAAAATATGCTGGAAGAAGAGCAACTAATATGGAGAAAAATTATTAAATAGCTACTCGTATAAAAGCGTTTAGATGATCTTTATATGTAAATCAAAATGTTCTTATAGTTCAAATGCATGTGCCAAAAACGAATCATGTCAACAAACAAGCTGTCGAAGTCAATGAGAAAACAGAGACAAAGTGAAGTGGCACAATGATGAAAATACTGGATCTGCACTGTGAAACAGCAGCCTGATTAATGTTTTCTGAATTTCCCACATTACGTCAGGTGAATGCCGCTACAGTTCCTTCAGCAGTACTCTGTAATCCACACTGGAAATGTTTGGCAGAGGGTGCATAGGGCCACTTTAAAACTAAATTTCTAGCTTACCACTCTCGAATAGCACACAGGAAAAATGAACACCTTAGTCTTTCCGTGAGCGCTCTGCTTTGAGTTATTTTATCACGATCGTCATTTCTTCCAGCGTAGGTGTAGTCCACAAAATTCTGTTCCTTTCGAGCTAGTGCTTTTTATTCGGTGGTATGATAAACAACCCCTCTTATACTGAGGAAGTAGAGGTAACGCTCTATCAACCACACAGTATGCCACGTTGTCGCAGGTGTTGTACTCGTAGTTAGTTTTTGTAACGGCAACCCACCATAAATTTAACATCAATGAGAAGAATGTGATTATGTGGGGCTGTATTACAAATTAAGGCGCGTTATACGGTATTTAAATTTATCTGTGAAAGTTTTTAACCATTTCACTCTCAATGTCATCTACGCGTTGTGCTTGCACTTTCATGGTAATTGTGTTCATTTTTGCAGAGGTGCTAATGATGAGCTACACTATGTGATAAAAAGTACCCAGACACCCCCAAAACCATACGTTTTTCATATTAGGTACATTTTGCTACCATCTGCTGCCAATTACTCCATATCAGCGACCTCAGCAGTCATTAGGCATCGTGAGAGAGCAGAATGGGACGCTCCGCGGACTTCGAGCGTGGTCAGATAATTGGGTGTCACTTGGGTCGTACGTCTGTACGCGAGATATCCACACTGCTAAACATCCCTAGGTCCACTGTTACCAATGTGATAGCGAAGTGGAGACCTGAAGGGGCACATACGGCACATAAGCTTAAAGGCTGACCTCGTCTGTTGACTGACAGAGACCGCCGATAGTTGAAGAGGGTCGTAATATGTAATAGGCCGACATCTACCCAGACCATCACACAGGAATCCCAAACTGCATTAGGATCCACTGCAAGTACTATGACAGTGAGGCGTGAGGTGAGAAAACTTAGATTTCATGATCGAGTGGCTGCTCATAAGCCACACATTACGCTGGTAAATACCAAACGACGCCTCGCTTGGTGTAAGGAGCGTCAACATTAGACGACTGAACAGTGGAAAAACGTTGTGTCGAGTGACGAATACGGTACACAATGTGGCGATCCGATGGCAGGGTGTGGGTATGGAGAATGCCCGGTGAACGTCATCTGCCAGCATGTGTAGTACCAACAGTAAAATTCGGAGGCGGTGGTGTTATGGGTGTGGTCGTGTTTCTCATGGAGGGGCTTGCACCCCTTGTTTGCACTATCGCAGCATAGCCTTACATTCGTGTTTTAAGAACCTTATTGCTTCCCACTGATGAAGAACAGTTCGGGGATGGCGATAGCATCTTTCAACACGATCGAGCACCTGTTCATAATGCACTGCCTGTGGCGGAGTGGTTACACGACCATAACATTCCTGTAATGAACTGGCCTGCACAGAGTCCTGACCTGAATCCAATAGCACACCTTTGGAATGTTTTGGAACGCCGACTTCGTGCCAGGCCTCACCGACATCTAGACCTCTCCTCAGTGCAGCACTCCGTGAAGAATGGGCTGTCATTCCCCTTGAAACTTTCCAGCACCTGGTTGAACGTATGCCTGCGGGAGTGGAAGCTGTCATCCTGGTTGAACGTATGCCTGCGGGAGTGGAAGCTGTCATCAAGGCTAAGGGTGGACCAAGACCATATTGAATTCCAGCATTACCGATGGAGGGCACCACGAGCTTGTAGAACGTATGCCTGCGGGAGTGGAAGCTGTCATCCTGGTTGAACGTATGCCTGCGGGAGTGGAAGCTGTCATCAAGACTAAGGGTGGACCAAGACCTTATTGAATTCCAGCATTACCGATGGAGGGCACCACGAGCTTGTAAGTCATTTTCAGCCAGGTGTCCGGATACTTTTGATCACATAGTGTATGCCCGAAACTCGTAAGCAAATATAATTTTTAACAGCAAGTAATCTGATGATTTTAACCAACTAAGAATCCAAAGAAATAAGACGTGCTCAGAGTTTAGATATTGGTCACAGGCTTCTTGTGCGACTTCGTGTAGTAACTTAAGCTAATTTTAACTAATTTTGAATTGACTTCATTTAATCTAACTATATGTTTTCCGTGGAATTGGATAGAAGAGATAAGTGTGTAATTTTTCCTCCTATCTATGTAATTATGTAGTTCTCAATTCGTTCGAGCAATCAGTCATTCATAATAGGAAACACAGTCATAGCTCAGTCACTCAAAATGATTCAGAAATTTTACTTGTTGGAATGAAATCAGGCGATGATTCTTCTTCTCTGCAGGCTCGTGCTTTGCGGCAGTCTGCTAATCTGGCAAAATAAAATGCCTCGTATTTTTGGGAGCGTTGTATAATCAGTCGGGAAATCTCAGAGCGGATATTTGGCTTTGATGAAGTTTAACCTTCCGAAGAAGTAATGGAGCTCTTGGATTATTAAATGCAGGTTCGTATCCAGTCTTTCGGAAGTTCCCTCCTGATTAACAACTACGCAATATATCGATGAATATCATTAATTCTCAACTGTCAAATAACGAAAATGGTTACAGACCTTTTGTATGATGGAGCTATATCCTTTGAATCGTACAATTTCGTATCAGTTATCTTTTGTAATAAATCTCAATATTCAGATTACAGGTCTTCAAACAATGCTCAGGCTAATCGGCACGAAGACAATATCTAAGAACCACCAGAGAGAGTACTACAAAGAATAATTATGCGCTCATGGTATACCTATTGTATGAAACTACTTTGCTCATGGATTCTGCGAGTATGAAGATAGAAAAATAGTAAACGTCATTCAAGGAAAGCATTGTATCAGAATAATTCATCGAATATAAAGAGATATTACAAGTGGAAATTCATCAAATAGTAACAAGACAACAACGCCGCAGACCACTATCGTGGCGTCAAGCGGAAAAAACTCACAGAAGTTTGTCCTACTAGTGAAGGTTCGTGTGATCATTATTATCAGTCATATCAAGTGCTAGAAATGTTGACCTCGAACATGGATGCATACTGTAAATCGATACCACATGGACGATACTGCCCACTGAAACTTATCGCAGCATACCCCATATAATACGTCGTTTCAGGTGTTTTAGAGACGTCGACGTTTCTTCGCAGGCTCTAGTTTCAGTTTTCCGCGCAGATATAAGTACGGAGGCGATATGTCTGTTAAACGTTCAGGCCGTTTTGTGTTTCCTAAACGACCGAACCGACAGTGCCCAAATGTTCTGTAAGGAATTTGTGGTAAACCAGGAACACTGGTACCATATGGGTTGTCTTATGTCTTGTGGGATATCCAATAACTGCGACATATCTGTTAGGGACACCTGTGGTCATTTAGAGTCTCATCAGTAAAACAGAGACCAACGCTGCGATTTTTGAAATGCACGCACCACACTTTGGCAGGTCAAAGTAGCTGCTTCTTCGCTTCTCTCAGCCAGCATGGATTTTTAAATTACCAGAAGATTAAACTGCCCTTGATTTGTAAACGATGTTTCACCTGTAAAAAAGTTTTGAATAGAAGCGCCGCATCATGTTGCAGTTATCGTTGACATCATTCCTAGATCTGTAACCGATTTTGGCAGTCATTACCATGAAACTGTTGATCAAAAGAAATGTGGACAAGATAAAATGCATTGGACTGTACTATTCGCAGAAGACTGTTTTGGTTGATTCCGCTCGCACGGTCGGAATGCCTCGTACTGAAATGGATTACCTGGTACCGCTATTAAAGGCTTAGTCATATTTTCTCATCAGAGGCTCATCTTCTGCGATGGTGCATTATGTTTATCAAACATCCATTTTCATGAATTTTTCAAATAATATTTTTCAAGGTAGATCGTGACATCTCGGTGAGTACAGGATATATTTTAGCAAACGGTTGCACCGCTTTTCTAATAGTGTGCCGATAATCGCCATAAACGAAGACCATAACGACATTTTTAACTGCCCTATACATTGTGGAAATCCGAACATCTTGTTTGACCGTAGCAACAGCAGAGCACCGACCGATGCGCTTCAAGTGCACTGGTGAACACATGAACCGTTCCTGAATTATTTATTAGCATTCATTTTGCGTTAAAGAGCAGACGTTAGTGGGACCCCTTCTCCTGATGGCAGGACAGCGGTCTGCGTTTGCGACGCTGTCATCTTGTTACTATTTCATCAAGTTTCACACATGTTATGTCGTTGAACTTCTCTCCATATGCTCTTTCCAGTGCCACAGAAAAAAGTGTACAGGTCCATTAAAAAAAAGTCAGTTTAATACACCGACAGCTACATAAGCTAAAAAAATTTTCGGGTGTCAAGAGACGTACGCTATAACTTAGCGAAAATCACATGTCGGTATATTTACTCGCTCTGGAAATATTGAATGTGGCCCTAGATTACCCATTCCACATCGAATGGGTAAACTCATAACTTTCCGATTATTTATCGTCATTGTCATGAGGAAAGACATAGCCATATTCGTATGTTTCAACAACAGTCGCAACGTATTGTATTGATCTGTGATTTGCCCACATATAAAGCACACATGAAATTGACCAACGTAACATAAGCCTCGTTTCTGCCTTACTAGCAAGAGCCAAGGAGGGTAAATAATCTGAAATATAAATATGAACAATAGTAGCTTGTGGGACACTGTTAGGCAAGTCAATGTAATGAAGTTTTTAAGTGTTACGCAGACGGCTATTTACGTGATATACTTACCCTGAAGAACTGTGTGAATTTGTAACTTTCCCTGCCATCCGAAACAGCAGAAATGTAGCGTGGCTCTGTGCCTCTGGAATGAGAAAAGATAAGTTTGTTAATTTCATCAACCATACAGTGAGCTTCTGTAAAGTTTGGAGGGTAGGAGACGAGGTACTGTCAGAAGTAAAGCTGTGAGGACAGGGCGTGAGTCGTGCTTGGGTAGCTCAGGTGGTAGAGCACTTGCCCGCGAAAGGCAAAGGTCCCGAGTTCGAGTCTCGGACCGGCACACAGTTTTAATCTGCCAGGAAGTTTCAACCATACAGCGGTTTCTATGCAGTCATTTTTCCTCTTGCATCTTGAATATCATTTTGCTGTCTAAATTCATATTTAAATGAACGCATCAGAAATTATGTTATACAATGGTGTGCAAATGGTTCAAATGGCTCCGAGCACTATGGGACTTAACATCTATGGTCATCAGTCCCCTAGAACTTAGAACTACTTAAACCTAACAAACCTAAGGACAGCACACAACACCCAGTCATCACGAGGCAGAGAAAATCCCTGACCCCGCCGGGAATCGAACACGGGAACCCGGGCGCGGGAAGCGAGAACGCTACCGCACGACCACGAGCTGCGGACTCTGGTGTGGAAAATTTAAGGACAAAAGTAACTTTCACATGATGTTTCACTGCCAAGCAACATAGCTCGATGAACTTGGGCCATACATACGAGTAGAAAGAACTGTTACGGTATAATTTAGAAGGTAACGGAAATAAATTCGCAGCGAGACGAATAGAAATGACACCTTAATACAAACACAATAATTGCTTTTAAATCACAGTGATTCATAAAGGCACCCTGGATGTGATAGAAAATGGGTCAAGATTCTTAATAGGATGTGTGAACAGCACGGACAGAAATGCATGCTCTGCAACGCGCTCCCATGCTGGCCACAAGGTTGGAAAGGAGTTCTTGTGGTAGGAGGCGCCATTCCTTCAGCTGCTCGGTTGACAACCGCTGGACGGTCGCCAGTCCATATGGACGTCCTGCAATACGTCTTCCCATCACATCCCACACGTGCTCAATGGGATTTAAGTTGGAGGAATGGGTGAGCCAGTTTATTCGCCGAATATCCTCTCGTTCCAGGATCGCCTCCACCTGCGCTGTTGGATACTGTCGCGCATTGTCATCCACAAAAGTGAAGCGAGCACTGAATGTGTCCCTGAAAAGACGCGTAGGGGGAAGGAATACATTATCACAATACCGTTGACCAGTGAGTCTAGCGTATTCAAAGATTTGGAGGTCAGTACACCTGTGCAACATTACGCCACACCGCACCTTAATATCTGGACCACCAAAACGATCAAGTTCAGCAATGCTCCTGGATGCGTTAAGTGTTCCCATCTCTCCTCATATGAGGGTACGTCCAGAATCTGCTCTCAACCGAGAGGGACACGCAATCCCAGTCCTCGTTGGTCCAGTCCTTATGCTCTTGGCATCATCGCAAACGGTACCGCCGATGTGCGAGTGTCAACGGAAGCCAACGTACTGGTCGACGGGCAGACCACCCCAGTGCAGTCGCCGCGCCACTCTGGAGCGCGAGGTTGCGTGTCATGCACTCCTATTCAGTGAAGTTGCAACTGCATCCGGTGTTTCATGTGTGTCCCTTCTTGCCTGTTGCACAATGTAGTGGTCATCTGCTGCTGTAGCTCATCGTTGTCGACTTCGGGCAGCGGTACTTGTAATTCGGAACGCTCCCCATACATTTGAAACAACGCTGTGAACAATACCAGTCGCCACATATCACACTCCTTCGTTTCCCGATGATTCTTCCCCTTGTGAAACCATCCAAATACTGTCTACAGGCCATGTTGTAATGAAGAACAGCACGACGGTGCACTGTAACTGCTCCCTGATTGACACACAGTGTCTTTTCCAACTTGCTTCAACCGGTTTGGTGTCGCGGAGCCAGCCGCATTTGGCGCTAAAGTCATGTCGACTTCACGCTATGTGGCGTCCACCTTTCTGTGCACGAGCTGGAGATTTCTGGCAACATGCTTCTGCACTTTCATTCACTTCCACCTACTTGTTAATTCATCTATTTCGCCCTTACGTTCTGCAGAGCAGTAGTTACAGTAAACTTAGAAAATCAATTTTCGATTTTTGTAAGATTTTTTTTGTTTCTGTGGAGGTGTGAACCATTTTGTGTTTATGTATGTAGCAAACTGAAGCGGTGGGTTGGAATGATCGCAATGTGGCAATCTCTCATACTCCTCTCTGTCTTCTTCTTCTTTTGCTACTGCATTTAACCCACATTGTGCGCAGGGTCGGCGGGGTTATGTACGGAGTTGGCATTGTCAATTTTAAGGGGTGGCCGGATGCCCTTCCTGCCGCCACCCCATACCCCCCAGGCCGGAAGTAGTGTACCCCAGCTGTCTGCTTCTAGTGCAAATCGTGAAATAGTGTGAATGTGTTTCAAATGCCTGCGTGTAACTGAGGCGGGACGTGGGGACCAGCCCAGTATTCACCTAGGAGGATGTGGAAAACCGCCTAAAAACCACATCCAGGTTGGCCGGTACACCAGCCGTCGTCCTTAATCCGCCGGGCGGATTCGATCCAGGGTCGGCGTGCCTACCCAAGTCCAGGAAGCAGCGTGTTAGCGCTCTTTTTTTTAATTTTTTTTAAAGTAATGACCGAGACTCGAACTCGGGACGTTTGCCTTTCGCGGGCAAGTGCTCTATCAAGTTTTTTTATCTTTTTTGTTGTTTTTGTTCTTTTTTCAACTTTTTTTAAAGAAAAAATAAAATAAAAATAAAAATAAAAACGCGGTTCCTCCGCTTTATGGTCCAACAATGCAACCACTTTTTTGGGGGGGGGTGGAGGAGGGGGGAAGAGGAAAGCAGGCAAAACAAACAATCTTTATTCGTACAATTGTGCTGTCCTACGGATAAGAAAAGTATCGAGACAGCAAAAACAATTTGGAAACCATGAAATCAACGTAAAGGCCGCCCTCTTTTTTTTCTTTTTGTTCGTAGCATGAATAAAGTAAATGACAATCCTAGTCACGGGCGGGAGTGAAAATGAAGTTATCATCTGCATCACAATCCCTGCAGCACGCGGTGTCGCATCATAAATCTGGCAGAAAGCCAAATAATCTTGACCATTTCTGCCACTGTGGGCGGCATGTATTTCTCCTGCGTCGACCATTCGAAGGACCATTATCTGAGGCGGTTTAGGTGTTTACCATCGTTGTGTGTGTGTGTGTGTGTATGTGTTTTTTTTTTTCAAGTTAACATAATCTAGTCATAACTGGGGCCAACAGGTAGGGGCCAGTTGTCTTCTCAGTGTGCTGTATGCCGATATAATTGAACCGCGCAGTACTGTCTCTAGTCGTTCTGCTACAGGAGTCTTCTCAGTTCTGGGACACCCCAGCTGTCGGGCGGATTGTGAAAAACACTTCCTAAAAAATTGGAAAAGTAAGTCCTGTATTTCGTATGACTCCGTATGAGCTTATGTTGTTCTTGTAAATACATCCAATAATCCATCACGGACTTAATATCGTACGAATACAGTTTCTTCGCAGGCTCTAGTTTCAGTTTTCCGCGCAGATATAAGTACGGAGGCGATATGTCTGTTAAACATTCAGGCCGTTTTGTGTTTCCTAAACGACCGAACCGACAGTGCCCAAATGTTCTGTAAGGAACACTGGTAAACCAGGAACACTGGTACCATATGGGTTGTCTTATGTCTTGTGGGATATCCAATAACTGCGACATATCTGTTAGGGACACCTGTGGTCATTTAGAGTCTCATCAGTAAAACAGAGACCAACGCTGCGATTTTTGAAATGCACGCACCACACTTTGACAGGTCAAAGTAGCTGCTTCTTCGCTTCTCTCAGCCAGCATGGATTTTTAAATTACCAGAAGATTAAACTGCCCTTGATTTGTAAACGATGCTTCACCTGTAAAAAAGTTTTGAATAGAAGCGCCGCATCATGTTGCAGTTATCGTTGACTGTAGCGTAATCCCATCTGGCCCTGGCTATTTATGGGCCGCTCCTTTTGTGAGTGCCACCTTTATGTCGTCTTCTGTGAGTGGCTCCATAAGCGCTGCCTTATCCGTCTCTGTCAGTGTCGTTTGCAGATATTGCAGTATCTCTTCCCCCATCCGACGGTCCGTCGGTGTACCGGCATAGAGGTGGCGGAAATGCTCTAAAAATTCATTTGCAATGTCCTGTTATGTTGTCAGTTGACGCCCATCTAAACCGTGGAGCACTGTTACCAATGCCCGGCGGTGACGTTTATGTTCCCGCGACACATGGTGCATCGAGGTACGTTCCACAGTGATGGTGTCGAGACATCTTGCCCGTATTGGGATGCCACCCAGTCGTCGTCGAGTGATCGATAGGATTTGTGCCTTGACACGATGAACTTCCGCATGATGTTCTGCAGACGGCACCTGGAAGGACAGCTCACGAAGCATGGTGTAATAATAATCAAGAGTGTCTCTTTGCCATCTCGTCTTATTCCGACCATAGTGTATTAGAGCTCTTCTTATTGCCGGCTTAGTACACTCGAGCCACCATTGAAGCACGGAGGTGTATGTTGGTAGACGGCGTTGACATGTGGCCGATACCTCCTCGACTCTCTGACGACATTCGGGGTCCGCCAAAAGTGACGAATTGAGCTTCCATGTCCCGCGGCTTCTCCACACATTTTGCCTAGGGAGTGATATGGTACAAATGTAAGCCAGATGATCAGTAAATGCCGCAGGCCATCGTTTGGCGTCGACCATCTTATCCTGTAGGCCAACCGAAACATATATTCGATCGAGTCTGCTCGCTGAGTGACTGATAAAAAAAGTGTATCCCTCACGGTTCCTATGAATCATGTCCCAGGTGTCACTTAACTCCAGATCCCAGCATAGCACATGCAATTCACGACAGGTATTGTAATGTGGAGTCTGGTCTTTTTGGGCTAAAACACAACTGAAGTCGCCACCTATAATGAAATGATCGAATCTGCCGGTAAATAAGGGCACAATCTCTTCCGAATAATATCTCGCACGCGCCCGTCTGTTGTCTGTGCCGGAAGGGGCATAAACATTGAGAATGCGAATTCCATTAACAGTTATCGCCAGTCCTCGTGCCGAAGGTAGATAAGCCTGGTCGCGAACCGGAATCCCGGCCCGGTCCAACATCGCCGTTCCACTGTCGTTGTTCGAGTGCGGCGAGGTGTAGGAGATGTATCCATGTACTTCCTGGAACTCAGGAATGTAAATTTCCTGCACCATCAGTATATCCACGTCCGACGCGTATATCATGTCCCTAAACAACTGCTGTTTCACGGGCGATCTAATGGTGTTTACATTCACTGTCCCTATTCTGTATGCCTGGGATCGAGTAGCTGTCATCTCCACATGATGTTAAAATGACAAAGTTTCACCGTGTCGATAGTCCCTTTGAACATCCGCAGAGGGTCGCCCGACGGACGTGTACCTGCGGCATTAGGTTTCTTGAGATGCGGAAGGATGCGAGTCCCCACCAATAGAATGGTCCACATCGGTGATTTCGTCGTCCTGCTCATACCAGCTGATATTATTGGGGTGCTCCAAATTTTCCTGTGCGCATTGATGTGTGACATCTGTTGTTATTTCGCAGCTTTAGACTCCGCCGCAGAAGGGGTAGCAGGCCCCTGAGCGGGTGTGTCGTCTGAACGACATGACATCTTCTCACTGTCCGAATTCATATGGTCTGCGACATCCGAATCTTGTGGTTCCAGGTCAGACAGGTCCATAGTGTTAGACTCATCTGGGATCCCAAGAAGAGAAGGGAGCGTCTCCGCAGAGTTTAGTCGGCGCTTCTTGCGGCGCTTTGGCGAGCGTTGTTTGCGGGCCCTAACCTCGGCCTCTGGTGTTGGCGAATCTTGCATCACCTGCGCTCTCGCCGCCGCCACAACGTCCTGGGGCCGTTCCACTTCAGCTTCCCTGCCTGTTGTGATGCTGTCATCCAGTTTCTGCACCACCTGTAATGTCTGGGATTGGAGGTTGGTCGGAGCCATTCCTTCTTCAGTGGGGTCCGAAGGCGCCTCAGTCAACTGCTGCGTCGGTTCGATAGTGCGCTCCGACCTCGGCGTCGCCAATCCGCGAAGCGCCGTCACGTAACTCATCGGCAGTGACGTTGGTGTAGTCGGATGCTAGAAGTCTCCGCTGGGGAGTTGCACGAGTCTCCTCTGCATACACGCAGATCGAAGATGTCCTTCACCACCACACCCAGAGCATGTCCGGGGCTGTCCATCATAGATGACAATAGCTCTATAGCCGCCGATGTTTATGTACGATGGCACATGTTTCGTAAGGACAATTCGCACCTGTCGGACACCACTGCGCACTGGATACGTGCTAAAACTAGCCCAACGTTCGGCCATATGACTAATAACTCTGCCATATGGCTGGAGTGATTCAGTGACCAATGATTCGGGTACCTCGAAAGGCAGCTCGAAGACTCGAATCGTACGTACGCCCAGGCCCGAATGAGCGACTAAAACTTCGCCAATATGACCATCGGAGTGTCGGAACTGGAATACTCGTTTGGCGGCTTCAATGATCCTATCGCATGCTGCGTCGTCAATCGTCTTTACGTAAAGAGTGCTGCTCACGATTGATAAATGAATTCCAATAATCTCCGTGTAATTAAGATGCACTTCGTCCCTCAAGAAACGTTCGATTTCGAAAGCCTTCGGTCTTGCATACTCGTTACAGAACGTGAACTGTATCGTGGTTTTTCGGAAATTGTGTGCCATTGCGTTCGATTCAAACAGTAACACACGCGAGTGACGACGGTGTAAACACTGCTTCTTCGCAGCCGGGAGGTAAACAAGTCCGAGCTGCTCCGCGGCTAAAGGCGGACTGCTCTTGGCTGCCCTGGCGGCTCCTCAAACTCCTCTCTGTAGATGAGTTTTATTATTAAAATGATCAAAGTTCAACGAAAACTGTACTGCAGCAAACGATAACATTTTTAAGCAACACATAGGTCGACAGGCTGATAATGCGAAAACTCTATTACGCTCGTGCATTTGTGAAGTTTTGTTTCTCCCCCAAATGAGTCGATTTGGCCTGCGATCTCTGTTTAGGGCAGACACATTGAAGGCCAGTGCCGGACTATATAGGGTGGGACTAATGCTGTGACTCACTGCTGGAATCCAATGCAAACGGAACGTCAAGCCATTACATTTCTCCGCTGATCGTTAAGTGAGGGAAACATTCTTGCACACCTGTGTAATTTATACTTAGCACAAGAATTATAAGCTGACATAGAATGTTGCTGAGGAAATCTAATGCTACGATATTTACTAACGGAAGTCGTAAAGTCTGTAAACCATTCGGTGATTATGTTTGGTACTTTATTCATAAATATCCGTCTTGATCACAAACGCTGCACAATTCCCAGTAACTGGTTTCGGCTCATTGTTGTAATCAGTTTATTAAACGTACGTATCATATACCACGGTGTATATTGTAATTCTGTTTTGGTTGAACACATGCAGTACTTACGATGGACTGCCTTGTACTGGTTACCTACTTGCACCTGTCTATAAATGCTGGTGTACGTAAGACTACAAGAAATATATTAGCCACCCCTCTTAAAAGAGCACTCTGGGGCTTTTGAAACGCTGTGTGCAGTGTCGAACTGGTACCGTGCGGTAATGTGACCCTCCACCGCTGACGTAAGTAATGACAGTGCTATGCTATGAATACGCCAGTCGGTTTTATGGAATCAGCGCATAAGATGGGGTGACGACGAGACATGACAGAATGGCAGAAAAGACCCATCGTGTTTGTATGTGCAAGCGACGTCACCTTGAATTGTTCCTCCGTTTGTTAGTTTATCAACGCAGACTGTCCAAATTGTGCTATTCGCAGGCTTGAAACAGCATCATATCAGTGGTCATCAAAACATCCGCACTGGAGACGAGTTTCACGCCTTCTTAATGACAATTCCAGATCTGACAGGAAGTGCTGCTGTTAGTAAATGCAAGAGTATCTAAACCCGTTTCCGAGCGAACATTGGGAAGGAAAGTGCATGCAGTTGTCATCTGGAGTCGGTAAATCGTAAAAGACCATTGCTCATGGCGGCACAAAAAGCTTTTCGTCTTCAAAAATGGTTCAAATGGCTCTGAGCACTATGGGACTCAACATCTTAGGTCATAAGTCCCCTAGAACTTAGAACTACTTAAACCTAACTAACCTAAGGACATCACACACACCCATGCCCGAGGCAGGATTCGAACCTGCGACCGTAGCAGTCCCGCGGTTCCGGACTGCAGCGCCAGAACCGCTAGACCACCGCGGCCGGCTTCGTCTTCAATGGGCCAAATAACGCAGGAACTGGACAGTGACTGACTGGAGGGGGGTACTATGGTCCGAGAGTCGCCATTTTGCCTCTTCCAAAACGATGCCAATCGTCAGTTGCACATATGGCCCAATGCGATGCTCAGCCCGGAGTGTGTGCTGGGTGTAGTACAGACCAGACGTGGTACTGTACTGAAACTTCCTGGCAGATTAAAACTGTGTGCCGGACCGAGACCCGAACTCGGGACCTTTGCCTTTCGCGGGCAAGAGCACTTGCCCGCGAAAGGCAAAGGTCCCGAGTTCGAGTCTCGGTCCGGCACACAGTTTTAATCTGCCAGGAAGTTTCATGTCAGCGCACACTCCGCTGCAGAGTGAAAATCTCATTGTGGTACTGTACTGTTTTGCGCGGCGGTTCTTCATATCATAACTTAGGGCCACCCATTCAGGTAACTGTGAACATGAATTAGGATGGTATATTTCAGTATTCTTGGCAACCAGCTGTTGCTACTTCGTTTACGTGTTCATGGCGGGTTTGTTGTGGACATTTCAGTCTTTCAAGACGACAATAGTCGCGATGACTGAGCTGTACTCATACGTTCCTGCGCTGCAGGACACACAGGTAACTTGTCGCACCTCTATTGTTCCGCTGAAGTTCCCGATCTGAATTTCACAGAATATGTCTGGGAGCTATTTGGAACAGTGGTTGAAGGTAGTACTCAACACCCCACAATCTAATCATCAATAAGTCGCTTCAGGTGGATATGGTGTATTTAAAGAAATTTGTGGACGCTCTTCCTCGCGGAACTGAGACCATTATCAAGGCTAGAGAGGGTGTTACTCGGTGTTAGAACCTGTTACATGGTTTTAGCATCATGTGGACTGGGGGTGGGTAATAATTCGTCATGGGTGCTTCTTTTCTGATTAATAAAGAAGATTCGAGTACAGTATCACTCAAACATTCAAATACATAGTATTTGACTACTATCCGATCATAATTTTGCTAAACTGCTGTCAAAACGGTGGTTTTTCAAATTTTTTTTAATTTCTAGAACTGTGCTCCTTTGTAGTCTCTAGACGTGACGGGTCTAAAAGCGGTCATTTTTTTTAAATGGTGTCGCAACTACGTAGTCATTGTTAACGCTCTGTCCGTATGACTTCTAATTTCTCGTGATTCTCTCCTCGTGGTCATTTTGTGAGACATTTGTGGGCGGAAATAATATTCTGCCCGATTCTTCTTGGTCCCTATGTTATCGGAATTTTAACAGTAAATCTCTCCATAATGCAAAACACCTCTCTTGTAGCCTTTGCCACTTCGCTCATTCCAAAAGATCTCATCGTGTACAGTGCCGCTCCTACTTGTGTCTCCGTTAATCCAGCTTGATCAGGGTCCTATACTGATGAGCAATACTTCAAAATGGTTCAAACGAGTGTCTGATAAGCCAATTCTTTCACGGTATTTTACTGTTATACTTTACTTTTTGCTGTATATTCGTTTAAGTGATTTATAGCCTTTAATGTAATAGGACAGCTTCGGATTCCTACCCCTAAATGTGCACAATACCTCATACTTATTTACTTTAAGGATCAACTAACATTTGCAACACAAATCTTCGATCCCCTGCAGTCTTCCTGTCCTGCATCTCGCTAGAGACTTCTCACATTGCATTCTTCCTCCAGAGAAGGGCATCATATGCGCTGAGCCTGGTGAAGCTTCCATTACAAAATTTATATACAGGCTTATTCAATACGATGGACCTAATGTAAAGAATTTTTATTTCACTAAATATAAAGCGGATACGAATAATCTATATCATATGGAAACATCACAAAAAACAGTTTATAAAGCTTCAACGTTTCTCCAGCTGACGAATTGTCCTCATCTGACACTTGCAGATGACCCGCGTGTCTTCCTTTGGAGAGACATCCAGTTTGCTGAAATTACTTAAAGCAACAGCTTCTCTTAGTTGGAGGATCAATATACAGAATCGGAGGGAAAGTGCCCTCTGCATGTGGTCGATTAGCCAAGTATCTGCGCTCTAGCAGTAGTAAACAGATTCTTAGATCCTTATCGTTTCAGTGGTGCCTACTGAAGCTGCTCTGAAAATTACGAGTGAGGGATGAGTTGTGGCGCGGGGGAGGGGGGGGGGAAGCAGGAAACAGTCCTTACCCTCACTCCTTTCCGCCTTGCGTGTTCCAAGGGTGAGTGATATTGGCTAACCTAAAAATTTTGCCCTACTAACAGACCCGATGCCCTGCTGTGTCATGTTTCGTTGTTCGCATACAATCAGTATGTTCCCTTGCAATATTCGACCAAGTCACTATAAACAACTGCCCTCTCTGGAATTTTTTATATCTGAACGAGATTAGACTGAAGGCAACCCCGCCCAACAGCGCCAACAGTACACTGTTACCCAGCGAGAGTCTAGCAGTGACCGCAGCTCCAGTCTGTCGATTATTCTAAGCTCGTGGCCTGAGGGCCTTATACATTAAATAACAAACATGTGTAATTCGATGCGTAATTGTTCACGTAAATCGTGAATTATATGTGCTTCACCAACACCTATTAATTCTATGTCCGAAAGAACAGACAAAACGCAGACTCTATAGCTGTGAAACATTATATGTAAATCGAAGGGGATCACTGGTGTCCGCTGCAGCGGGGCATTAAGCGGACTCAGTGGGACGAGTGAAAACGTGTACCGCATGCGGATTCAGACCCGGGATCTGCTGCTTGCCAGGCAGGTGCGTTAACCACTGCACCATCCGGGAATATCTTCATAGTCAGCTCCAAGTACCAGTATTCACCGCGGGACACAAAGACATTGAGCATCTTTGGTCGGAATTTAAAGGTATTGTCCACCATATGCTAGAGAAGTATATGCCTAGCAGAAGTATAGGGGAGGGAAAGGATCCACCTTGGTAGAACAAAGATATTAGGAAGTTGCTGAGAAAGCAGAGAATTTTGCACAGTCGTTTTAAACTTAGTCACTGCCCCGCTGACAAACGTAAATTATGCGTAATGAAAGCAGCTGTCAGAAGGACAATGAGAGATTCTTGTAACGAATTTGAAAGCAACATATTATCTGCAGAGTCTAAAAATAACCGCAAAAAAATGTGGTCGTACGTAAAATCTATGAAGGCTACAAATAATTCAGTAGCTTCTCTTGCTGACAGTACGGGTAATGTAACTGATGATGATAAACAGAAAGCCGAAATTCTAAACCTAGCCTTCAAAAACTCGTTTACAGTAGAGGACTGCAGCACTATTCCCCCTTTCAATTATCGAACAAACGAAAGGATGGCTGACATAGTGTTTAGTGTATCTGGGATTGTAAAACAGTTAAGATCCTTAGAAGCAGGAGGGCATCTGGCCCAGACGGTATCCCCGTAAGATTAGATGTTGACTATGCTACAAATATAGCACCATTCTTATCCATCATCTATCAGAGATCATTGGAACAGCGGGAAGTTCCACGGGAAGAAGGCCCAGGTCATAGCAATCTATAAAAAGGGTAGGAAATCGGATGCACATAAATTACCGGCCAATTTCACTGACAACGATTTGTTGTAGAATCATGGAACATATTTTGTGTTCAGACATAATGACCTTTCTAGACTCTGAGAAGCTCATCTGCAGAAACCAGCATTGTTTAAGTAAACAGCGGTCATGCGAGACACAGCTTGCCGTCTTTGTGCATTATATACAACAGGCTCTAGACTCCGGCTCCCAGGTTGATGCCATATTTCTCGACTTTCGAAAGGCGTTGACTCAGTTCCGCACTGTCGCTTGCTCCAAGAAGTGCGCGCTTACGGTCTATCCGATGACATATGCGGTTGGATAGAAAGTTTTATAACAGACAGGAAGCAGTATGTCGTCCTGACTTCAACAGAAACAAGGGTAACTTCCGGTGTGCTCCAGGGCAGCGTAATAGGTCCTCTGCTTTTTACGATTTACATACACGATCTGGTTGATGGTATTGACAACGGCCTTAGACTGTTTGGCGATGATGCTGTAGTCTACAGGAAAGTAGTATCACACGAAAGTTGTGAACAAATCAACGAGGAGTTGCAGAAAATAAATGCGTGGTGTAAAGACTGGCATTTATCTCTCAATATTAGTAAGTGTAACATACTGCGTATAACAAAGCGAAAATCCCCATTAATGTACGAGTACAAAATAAATGCCCAGTCTTTGGAAGCGGTAACGTCCGTCAAGTATCTGGGTGTGACTGCTCGAAATAATCTCAAATGGAATGATCAGATTACACGAGTAACGGTGTAAGGCGAACTGTAGATTGCGGTTTATTGGTAGAATCCTGAAGCGATGCAGTCCTTCAACAAAGGAAATTGCTTACAATACGTTAGTTCGTCCAGTCTTGGAGTATAGTTAGTCTGTATGGGACCCTTACCAGTTGGATGTGATTCAAGAGATTGAGAAGGTCCAAAGAAGAGCGACAGGATCCGTGACTGGTACATTTCGCCATCGCGAGAGCGTTACAAATCTCATAGAAAGTTTGAAGTGGGACACACTTGCAGCTACACGACGCGCCAAACAGAAGGGGCTGCTCACTAAATTCCGAAATCCGATCTTCACCGAGGATGTTGAGCATATATTATTACCACCAACTTTCAAATCACGCAATGATTACCATTCAAAGATAAGGGAAATAAGAGCTCGTACTGAAGCGTTCAGACAGTCGTTTTTCCATCGCGCGATCCGCTAGTGACCGGCCGCGGTGGTCTCGCGGTTCTAGGCACTCAGTCCGGAACCACGCGACTGCTACGGTCGCAGGTTCGAATCCTGCCTCGGGCATGGATGTGTGTGGTGTCCTTAGGTTAGTTAGGTTTAAGTAGGGGGACTGATGACCATAGATGTTAAGTCCCATAGTGCTCAGAGCCATTTGAACCATTTGATCCGCTAGTGGAACAGAGGGGGGGGGGGGGGGGGGAATATGACTGGCGCGAATTGTGCCCTCTGCCAAACACCGCTTGGTGGCTAGCGGAGAATATATGTAGATGTAGACAAAGTGTTATAATAATTGCGCGGACTACCGCGGCACGCCTCACGGTCGACCCACATTCCCACCAAGCGCCACCTATCCGCAGTCCCTGTCCATTTCCTCCATGCTCGATACTCTGAGATTCCTGCAGGGTGTCGGGCATTTGCGTAAGAGTAGACACCGTACACTCATATAATTGAGACGCCTATCTGGGCAGTGGATCCATCTTCTTCAGTGTGGATGTACAAATACGTCCGACCTCCTGTGGAACTCTCCGAGTTGCGAACGTGGAGTCAATGGACAGGGACTGCAGATAGACAGCGCTCGATGGGAATGTGGATGGCGCAGTGGTTAACGCTCCTGCCTGGTAAGGACGAGATTCCAGGTTCGAATCCCAGTCCGGTACACATTTTCACTCGTCGCCACTGATTCCGCTTAATGCCCCACTGCAACTGAAAGCAGTGATCACCTTCAATTTACGTATTAATTTATTATACTTTCAACTGATTCAGACCATTATGCAGTACTTGCAAATTTCTCATTTTGCATTTCCAAGTACACATGCAGACACAGTATATGCACGAAAAGTCAGTGCATCGTGGAAACTGCTTGATACCAATCCTGTATTCACAGTAATAATTGTATATGCAACTACATTTATTTATTTATTTTAAAAATAAGCACAAACAATCTAGAGAGCAAAAAACATTAATTTTGTGGTAACCGGATTCAGTAAGTTTTTAACCTCTTCAGACCTCATACCATGATGGTGGGCGGTGACCACGAATGGAGCGACTGTTATAACTCCACGAATGTCAGTTTTTATTCATTTATTTTTTCAACATACTCCTCTCATGTTATTTACTTAAGGAATTTCAGTGGAGGCGTTCTATCTTCTGCTCCTCGAGTACGAGGAAATTTGTTGCCTGCTTGCATATTTCACACGGTTTTCTCGCTCAGTTTTTATTTATAGCATCTGATGGCTCTCGATCTTCCACGATAATCGAGTCTATCAACATGAGGTGGCAAGTATGAGGTAGCCAAGGAGGTGGAAACGTGGGTTCTACTATGCCAAGACTGCTTGGTAGCTACAACAGGAAAACAATTAATTAGCAGGAGTACAAAACGAAGAAGTATTTATTCCTTAACTTTGCTGTAGTCCATGATCAGTTGGTTGACAATTAAAGAAGACGCGACTAGACTAAGCGTCTGTAGAATGACATAATTTACAAGTGACAAATCTTGCAGTGACGAATCAGTCTCTCGTAATGTTGAATGTCGAATCCGGTGAATTTGAAGACTAACTTGGAACGGAGCTACAAAGACTTGATGGCAGCAATGACTGAGCTCCAGACGAGCATAAGGACTGCGACTGGCTGTGTACTCTTTGGCTAACACAGCGTACTTCTGTTCCGTTTATCTAGTGAATCGCATCCGGCGGATCGATCTCTCAGGTGGCGGTGTGGTCGTATGACTGACGACATCACAGCATCAGTTCTTGTGGAAGGTGTATGCAGACTTCAAATGTTAATTGTAAGCAAAAACAGACGAAAATCCCACCCGTTATGATGTTTTAGTTGAATAAGAGAAAACGTGTATCATCGCGAAGAGGTCCATTCTGCAGTTGCATGCACAGTAGCTGAATTAATGCATTATTTGTTCATCAGCTACTAATACAATGGCCAAACAAATGAAGAATTCGACCTTTATTATTCCAGAAGTATGAGTAAAGTGAATATGTATGACGATTTAGTATAATCACATAGTATACATGTAAATAAGTAAGCTACACAATGTTCACATAATTGCTTTGACGACAATATTTTTAGAACTCCGAGCATTTTCTGCTACAGACTACGCCACAGTGCACGCCCAACATGCTGCCGCATTCCTCTCGCAGTCATTTCTCTCGGCTGCGGACAGCAGATTATTCACATCCAAATTATATTTTGCGGAATAAAAATTAATTAAACGTGTTCATTTTTCGAATAAACTTGCGTATTTTAAACAGTAATGACTCTATATCATTCCCTTGGGCTACTGTCGATTTTGTACCGTTAAAACCGAATTGTTGTGTTCTATCTGCTCGGAAGTCCTGAATACAATCACACATTTTGTTGAGTAAGCTATTGTTTTGTTTATTAAACGACAGCGCCGAACTTTATCGCATGTCTTCAGAAGCAGATGCCGATATAGATTTCAGTTCTGTGGGTGGTCATAGTGTATTCGTATTTTCGGATACTTTAACAAATATGAAAATGTGAAAATGTGAAAATATGATTTACCTTCATCTTATATGGTAAGGCGCGTCAGTGGCGCGGGGGGAGCGGTGGGGAGGGAGATCAGAGAGGCGTCTACATCCATTCATCCCTTCCAGAATTTTTTTTGTAGGTGTTCAAAATGTAAATTACTTTACTTTCAGTAAAGATCATCCATGTCCACTACAACTGCCACCCCTTCACCTCAGTAACAACATGCCACATATACTTAGGATTTTCGTTATTATAACAGTAAACATTTTAAAGTAACACACATACTAAGGATTTTCGTAATAATGACAGTAACCATTTTAAAATAACAATAACCCAGCTTTGATAAAGCCATAATTTACACGATATAAACTCAAAGTGTGCACTCAACATTATCAGCATTTCACTTACCAGTATGATTGTAACAGTGTGCAGACTAGGGCTATGCAAGGATGTCATTTGAGTGAATACTGTTTGTTTCGATCACTTCCGCCCACGTTTGAAAACGAGAAATCTTGATGTTTTTCTTCGTTTAAGTCTGTCTTGGATTACTCAACCTTCATGGACTCATGAGCGTGTGAGACCCTTACCTTTCACGTTACGTTATTTGGGTCAATTTGAGCCTTTGATGTTGATGTCGGCTTTGAGCGGCGCAACGTTGGGTTCTTTTACTTGAGGGTACTTGTAGTTTCTAAGTTATAGTTTGCATTGAGTTTGTAGAGGGCGTTGTGAATTGTGGTGGTATGGGGATATTATTACGTTTACAAATTTAACCACTTGAACAGAAGACGAGACTACGTTTGGTTGTCCTAATCACGAGCCTAAACAGTGATTGTAACTTACGTGTACTTGTAATTTCTTATAAATATATTTTCCTTTCCGGTATACAATTTTTGCCCGGCATGCTACTCGGTTTGAGAGACAGAGGCTCAGTTTGTGCGTTATAGTGGTGTTGAACTATTATTTCTCTGTGTCGCGGCGATGGAAAGCTGTACTCAAGCTAGACCGAGGCCAATAGCCCGGTCACGGGCTTTCGCCACAGACTTTTCTTTTATCGGTCTTTTCATTTGAATATGTATGTCAAATGATATTACTGATACCGCATTTCCTTAACTGTCGCGGGTTTTAGCCAACTGTGTTGGTATCGCACTTTTCCTTTCTGGATTAGTGACGGATTTTGGGTTTCTGTACTGGTGTCATGATTTTTAGTTGAGTGCATAGGTCAAAGTAATGATTTCAGTGCGACTTAGATTCAATAGTTTGCTAATTTTTTGCGTTTTTTTATATCAACCATGGTATTACGTTTCTCGGTTTTTTATGTGTATATTTTCGTTTTTTGTGATTTTATTGTTGTTATTTTAGATTTTAATTCATCCCCGCCCATAACTTACAACTTCCCACAGTTATCCGATTATGTTAAACATTTATTACCATACAAACTTTACAAAATTCCGTAATTGATATTTCGTATTTTCACTGCATGAGAATTATTGATGTCCTGGTCGCCATTTAGAAGACATGCTTCTGTTACATTTCGGAGCTTGTGAAGACGTCAGTGGTCAAAGTCGACAGGTAGTATTGGAGCTCTCTTTTATTCCAACATCCTCTACATGTTGACTAAAATGTTCAGAAATTATACGTATAAAGTACAAACGGTTCTAAAATCTTGAATTTGGCTAAATGTTATAATTTTAGAATGGAATCTTCATGAAGATAAAGTTAAATACAGCCAAGCAGTTGCAGCAGTGAAAGATTTATTCAAAAGTGTGAAACACCTCACTACCATACAACAAAAACACTGGTCCACAAATTTTCCCCTTTTATTTTTTACAGAAACGAAAGTAGCTGTGTGTTACAGATGTATACGCACTGAAAACGAATATCAAGGTTAAAATTGTCTGCTATCTTAGGGTCAGAAGTAAATAAAGTATTCACATATCACAATCACACTTATGGGACATTATAAGAGCTGCATGCAAGAGCCTTGTGACAAGGTTTCCTGGCCGGCCGCGGTGGTCTCGCGGTTCTAGGCGCGCAGTCCGGAACCGCGCGACTGCTACGGTCGCAGGTTCGAATCCTGCCTCGGGCATGGATGTGTGTGATGTCCTTAGGTTAGTTAGGTTTAAGTAGTTCTAAGTTCTAGGGGACTGATGACCACAGCTGTTAAGTCCCATAGTGCTCAGAGCCATTTGGACAAGGTTTCCTCTGCTGTGAGTTAGCGAGGTGGACACTTCCACTACAAACTGGCAACGCTGCTTTACACCATGACTCATGTGCGCACCGTCCAGTCGCATGAGCATTGTCGAATGTAGAAACCAGACATGATATTAATTGTTATCTGTCACAGTTGCTTGCTGTTGTTCTGTGTTAGTTCACTTCTTATTGGAACGAGCGTCGTAGTGGTGCTGAAATTAAAGAATATTGTTCTGTGCATGTGTGTGATTTCACGAAAACGTGCCGTACCTGCAGTAACAAACCAGATAACTTTTGTTACATTCGTGCAGGTGCTATTTGTGGTTCAAGAAGGCGAACATTGACTAAAGCAGTGAAAGAAGCATAGGTCTTGTATTTCAGGTTGTCGAGTTTGAGGCCAAGACAAACAGGGGTCCGCGGCCACCTTTCACCAAATCGTGTAAAGTAATGAGTAAAATTATTGAATAAAAATGTGAAAATCAAATTCATAACTACTTTTTTTTCGTGTCAAAAACGTGTGCACTTTTACTTCAGGTCGTATCCCCAAGCAGCCTTTGCGGTTCCTAAGTGAGAACGTATACACAGTTTAGTGCCGGAGAATGCGGCTTCTCTGATCGACTTTTTCGCAACAATACGGGTGTCGTTTGTGCGCCGGCTCACGGCGCTAGATGCGCTGAAGCCTTTTACGCACGCGCAGAGCGAGCTTTGTCGACCAATCACAGCGCTCGCTGGCACGTATGCGGCCCCAGGCATCATTAAATGTTAAACTTGCTTTATCAGTGCACTACCTATTTCATAAGTCGATTTTTGACCAGTTTATTACTTCTAACGTGGATCAGTGGATGAAGTCAGGATCATTGAAGAAGGGTGCAGTTTCTCCATCGCCTTCACAACGAGGGAAAAAAAATGGTTCAAATGGCTCTGAGCACTATGGGACTTAACATCTGCGGTCATCAGTCCCCTAGAATTTAGAACTACTTAAGCCTAACTAACCTAAGGACATCACACACATCCATGCCCGAGGCAGGATTCGAACCTGCGACCGTAGCAGTCACGCGGTTCCGGACTGTGCGCCTAGAACCGCGTGACCACCGCGGCCGGCTCACAACGAGGGAAGTTTCCAGTTGAAATGAATGAGGAGGGAGGACGACCAAAGGAAGACTTTACATACATTTGAACATTTTTCTTCGGATTTCACGAAAAGCCACACACACACACACACACACACACACACACACACACACACGACTGTTACGAAATATGCATGCTCCTTACACAACAGTAGCCAAATAAGCCAAATAGTGGAAGTGAACAGACCATAAGCGGCAGCTTGTCAACAGCGAACAGTTTGGACGTGACGTTCATTGCTCTTGGAGGAAGACAGCCCCATCGTGTGAAATTTCAATTACCAAGTAATTTTAATCAGGCTATAGTGTGTTGAACAAAGGGAGTAAATCCACTAGTAAGTGTCTGGATAAAGTGGGAATTCAAATTGGATCGTTAATTTCAAGTTGTTTACATTCATCTCTAAACCAAGGACTATTGATACTTCGGGGGGGGAGGGAGGCAGAGGCGGGGGGGGGGGGCATTGGGAACATGACACTTGCATTAAGAAGCTTTCAGTTCCCATGGGTTTGACTCTGAAATTTAAAGTTAATATGCTCTTGACTGACTAGGGATCCGCCATGGATTTTCGACTGAAGAAGGGGTCCGCCAGCTGAAAAGGTTGGGGAGCCCTGCTCTACAGAATCCAAACAAAAATGTTCTCCCACCATTACACATTAAGCTGTGACTCATGACAGCATTTATTAAGACTGTGCACAGGAATAGCGCAGCATTTCATTATTTATATAAGTTTCCACCATTCAGGAAAGAGAAGATCATGAAGGGGATATTCATTGATCCACAGATACGACAGCTGTTTGGGGATGCACCCTGAATCCACTCTAATTCCTGGTTAGCTGCACGCCTAGCAATGTTTTCCTAACGTGCCGACATTGTTCTTAGGAAACACGAGAACCGAAAAATACAGTGACCTTGTGGACAAACTCATTCATGCTTATAAGGCCACTGATGCAACATGACACTGAAGATGCACGTCCTGTACTTCCACCTCGATGTATTCTCAGAAAAGTATGGTGTATTCTGTGATGAGCACGGCGAGCGGTTCCACCAGGAGATTTCTCTCATGGAACAGCGGTACACAGGATGATGGACTACTGCTATGTGTTGGTTTTTTTCTACAGGATACTACAGAGAGATGCTCCAGACACCATCCACAAGAGGAAAGCATAGAAATGGCACAAATAAACTCATTAAGGTCAACTGATGTATATATATTGTATTGATTACGACAGTAACATATGTACAACGTAGAACCCAGTATTACTTGTAACCCTGAGGTAGCAGAGAATTTTTATCGACACGTTCGTGTTAAGAGCATAGAAATCTGTGAAGACCATAGTCTACTTTAGTTCCTGCAAAAAATCCACTGTGGACCAGTGTTATTTACACTTACTGGTTGGATAATGTAATTCGTTGTATGGTAGTGAGTTACGTTTCACTTTTTCTGTGTATCTATTATTTCAACATGTGTATAATATCAACTGTTGTAGAGGTAACCATTGATCTTCCTGAAGAGGACGATTTTAAATACATCGAAACCAAGGTCAGGGGGCCTGAATAAACCTTTGATTTCCGCAATTGATTGAATGTATTTCACTTTATCCTCACGAAGATAAACGGTTTTGGTAAATTGGTGTCTGGAAGGGGTCACGGTCTACATGACTTTCCCGTTGGATTCGTGCCTATTCATAAAGTCAAGGAAGACGGCTTCACAGCGATCTGGCTCTCGGGCCGAACAATGTGAGCTGGAAGACTGACAGTGTGACTCCTATAACGTGAGAAAAAGTGTCCGCCATGTTTTCCCCAAACTATAGCATATTCGTGCTCATTTACATACGATGCGAGAACAGACTTCTGATTAAATGTACTTAAAAATTCTTCGTAAACGTGGGTAGTTGCACAACTGTGAACTGCATTAACTGTTGAAAAAATTGTTTTCACGTGTTTAGATTTCCTAGTGACCCTGAATTAAGAAAAATATGGGCCATAAACTGCCGGAGAGACAACTGGAACCGCCTGATGCCAAGTTGTGTAATCTAAATGTAAGTTGATAGAAGCTGTATGTAGCTGCATTTCTTCCCAGTCGAAAACTGTACTGAAGCAGTTCGTCTGAAAATTTTTCGATTCCTGAGATATTTTCGCAACTGGTAAAGTGGAGAGGAATATTTTTGCTGTATTTATACTTCTTATCATAAACATACGTCCACACACCGAATAACGCTTAACGCAATTTCTTAATAGACACGGTAAAACGAGTGATAATTCTGATATTTTTATAGCGGATTGCGCATTGTGAGGGTACTCCTCATCCCCTGGTTGCTCCTCACCTGTCCCATCCCCGCCCACTACCGTGCCTTCGCTGTTGTGTCCCCCCCCCCCCGCCCACACCCTCCATCTCTACACCCTACATCTCCTTTCCCAAGGTGTCTTTTGCGAACAGAAACCAGACAGTCGCCGTGTTTTTTAATTGTTTGTCTATTATTTTACCTGTCTGTTTTACATGTATTTTATTAGCATCATCATCCCTTTGTTCTGTGTTTTAAGTTCCACGATTTTTCACCATGTTACCATTTAAGCCTCCGATTTTATCGCCTGTTTTTTTATGTATTATCTTCACCTTTTTCAAACAAAGTCTGTAGGCTAGGCTGAAGAGCGGCATACTACGCTGCTGCAAGCCCGTCCCCTTCGGGGGGAGTCGAAATTCAATAAAGAAAAAAAAAATGTGAGGGTACCTTCACAAGTAGCATTACCTCAAAGAATAAAGTTTTTACCGTAATTCAGCAAGCAACAAATCTGCCATGAAGTACATAAAATGAATGCTGGTTACATGACAGATGAAATTATTAATAAAAATTCGTTTCACTGCGAATTGGAATTATACTTCCGCCCCCCCCCCCTCCCACTTCTTACAATGAAAATGCGGCATTTCTTAAAGTACATCCTTTTGAATAAAAAATAAACACCTCTTTTACAAGCGGCTATATACAGGCAAAGCTAATAAATAGCGACAGGTTGTTACTGTGTAACACTCATATTTGACGACATTGGTACAGAGTTCTTAACTCATTATATTTAATATCTACAAACTATTGCGCAAGTTCCAAACCTATGGTTCAAATGGCTCTGAGCACTATGGGACTCAACTGCTGAGGTCATTAGTCCCCTAGAACTTAGAACTAGTTAAACCTAACTACCCTAAGGACATCACAAACATCCATGCCCGAGGCAGGATTCGAACCTGCGACCGTAGCGGTCTTGCGGTTCCAGACTGCAGCGCCTTTAACCGCACGGCCACTTCGGCCGGCTCCAAACCTATGTTTCTATATAGAAACGACATTCTAAATATTAATATTAGTTACTGTTTGGTTTACCTCGTACAAGCAATATCAAATATTTTAAAGAAATACTGTAAAAAGTTGCGCGAATAGGTTAACTACGCACTAGGAAAACACTGCTGAATCCTCAGAGATGGGGAAAACATGTCGGACGACTGAGGCTGTTATATAGTGATAGGCTGTTTATGTTTTCTTATTGGCAACGTTACGTAGCGCTCTTTATGAAAATCACTGGCTGTGCTGTGTGCAGTCTGTGGCTAGTTTGCATTGTTGTCTGCCATTGTAGTGTTGGGCAGCTGGATGTGAACAGCGCGTAGCGTCGCGCAGTTAGAGGTGAGCCGCCAGCAGTGGTGGATGTGGGGAGAGAAATGGCGGAGTTTTGAAATTTGTAAGACTGGATGTCATGAACTGCTATATATAATATGACCTTTGAACACTATTAAGGTAAATACATTGTTTCTTCTCTATCAAAATCTTTCATTTGCTAACTATGCCTATCAGTAGTTAGTGCCTTCCGTAGTTTGAATCTTTTATTTAGCTGACAGTAGTGGCGCTCGCTGTATTGCAGTAGCTTGAGTAACGAAGATTTTTGTGAGGTAAGTGATTTGTGAAAGGTATAGGTTAATGTTAGTCAGGGCCATTCTTTTGTAGGGATTTCTGAAAGTCATATTGCGTTGCGCTAAAAAAATATTGTGTGTCAGTTTAAGCACAGTCATGTATAATTTTTCAAAAGGGGCCGTTTCATAATAGGAGTTCTAACGGAGAGTGCAGGCAACCGTGCGACAGTGTGCAGCTGGAGGCTGCCGGGAGCGCAGGCGAGGCCTACCCGGTGAGCGCGAGTCCCGCCGGGGCGTCGAGGCGCAGCGCGCCCACGCGCCGGTTGTCCTCCGGGCGGAGCTCGTGACCGCGCAGGAAGGCCGTCGCGTTCCAGCTCAGCGTCGCGACGCCCGCCGCCTGGCCCTGCAGCGCCACCTTCATCCGCACCGTCTCCTGCGGACACCACACACACGCTTTCACCGTACAGCGTAGAGCTGGAAGCAGCTTATACAGAGGTCGTCCAGTACTTAAAAGTCCAACAAAATTTTTTTTCAGACAATACACTTAAGTGAGAGAAAAAAAGCGATGCATTTCGACAGAATCATCCAAATGTGACTGAAATCGGTACATGTGATGTACAAGTACAGACAAACAAATGATTACTATTTCAGAGAAATATGGATGATATACTGAAGAGAAAGAGTTTCATAAATAGAGAAAGTTAATAACGCGATAGTCCACCTCTGTCCTTTATACAAGCAGTTATTCGTCTTGACACTGACTGATAGAGTTGTTGGATGTCCTCCTGAGGGATATCGTGCCAAATTCTGCCCAATTGGCGCATGAGATCAAAATGCCGAGATGGTTGGAGCGCCATATCCGTAATGCCACTGATGTTCTCACTTGGGAACAGATCCAGCAATTTGCTGGCCAAGATATGGTTTGGCAAGCACGAAGACAAGCAGCAGAAATTTTTGCGTTTAGAGGGCAATCGTTATCTTGCTGAAATGTAAGCCCTGAATGGCTGTCGATAAAGGGCAAAAAGACGGGGCGTATGGTACACTACTGACCATTAAAATTGCTACACCACGAAGATGACGTGCTACAGACGCGAAATTTAACCGACAGGAAGCAGATGCTGTGACATGCAAATGATTAGCTTTTCAGAACATTCACACAAGGTTGACGCCGGTGGCGACACCTACAACGTGCTGACATGAGGAAAGTTTCCAAACGATTTCTCATACACAAACAGCAGTTGCCCGGCGTTGCCTGGTGAAACATTGTTGTGATGCCTCGTGTAAGGAGGAGAAATGCGTACCATCTACATTTCCGACTTTGATAAAGGACGGATTATAGCGTATCGAGATTGCTGTCTATCGTATCGCGACATTGCTGCTCGCGTTGGTCGAGATCCAATGACTGTTAGCAGAATATGGAATCGGCGGGTTCAGGAGAGTAATACGGAACGCCGTGCTGGATCCTAAAGGCCTCACATCACTAGCAGTCGAAATGACAGGCATCTTATCCGCATGACTGTAACGGATCGTGCAGCCACGTCTCGATCCCTGAGTCAACAGATGGGGACGTTTGCAAGACAACAACCATCTGCACGAACAGTTCGACGACGTTTGCAGCAGCATGGACTATCAGCTCGGAGACCATGGCTGCGGTTACCCTTGACGCTGCATCACAGACAGGAGCGCCTGCAATGGTGTACTCAACGACGAACCTGAGTACACTAATGGCTAAACGCCATTTTTTCTGATGAATCCAGGTTCTGTTTACAGCATCATGATGGTCGCATACGTGTTTGGCGACATCGCGGTGAACGCACATGGGAAGCGTGTATTCGTCATCGCCATACTGGCGTATCACCCAGCGTGGTTACACGTTTCGGTCACCTCTTATTCGCATTGACGGCACTTTGAACAGTGGACGTTATATTTCAGATGTGTTACGACCTGTAGCTCTACCCTTAATTCGATCCCTGCGAAACCCTACATTTCAGCAGGATAATGCACGAACGCATGTTGCAGGTCCTGTACGGGCCTTTCTAGATACAGAAAATGTTCGACTGCTGACCTGGCCAGAACATTCTCCAGATCTCTCACCAACTGAAAACGTCTGGTCCATGGTGGCCAAGCAACTGGCTCGTCACAATTCGTCAGTCACTACTCTTGATGAACTGTGGTATCGTGTTGAAGCTGCATGGGCAGCTGTACCGGTACACGCTATCCAAGCTCTGTTTGACTCAATGCCCAGGCATTTCAAGGCCGTTATTACGGCCAGAGGTGGTTGTTCTGGGTACTGATTTCTCAGGATCTATGCACCCAAATTGCGTGAAAATGTAATCACAAGTCAGTTCTAGTATAATATATGTGTCCAATGAATACCCGTTTATCATCTGCAATTTTAATGGCCAGTAGTGTATATTCGAAGTACCGCTGTACGGTAACGGTGTCGTGGATGACAACCGAACGGATTCTGCTACGAAATATAATGGCACCCTAGACCACCAATCCTTGATGTCGGGCCGTATGGTGGGCGACAGGTTGGTGTCCCACCAATGTCCGGGGAGCCTACAAACAAGTCGTCGCTGTCCATTGGTGCTTATTTCGGAGCAGGACTCATAAATGAAGACAATTCTACCACAGTCAGTAAGATTCCAGGCCGAATGTGCGAGACCGCACTGAAAACGGATTTTTTGTATAGAGAGGTCAGTGGTGATCAGTACAAAGAGCGCCATGAGCTCAGCACCCTTTCGGTCTATCAATGGTCCTTGTGGTCGCTGAAGCACCAGTTAGATCGATGATAATGATAATTCAGTGCCTTTGAATGCCTCTCCGACGATTGCTCGGTCCTCACATTCCGTTGTCTCTCTAGGTCGACCGGTTTTTTTATAGACACTATATTCGGCCATGGTTCACTCATTCTTGCCAACGTGTTCGAATAGTCGCATCATTCCTATTCAATAGTACACTGAAGGCCTGTAGGAGGAAAAGGACCAATCAATTGATGCAACACACGAAATGGGAATCAATATGGATGAAGTTCGGGACCCAGTATTAGACACAGAGTTTAAAAGAACTTGGCAGGACTTGTGACCAAATAAGGCGAAAGGTATACACAACGTTCCATCGAGGTTTCTAAAATCATTGAGAAAAGTAGCAAGCAAACGACTATCCAAGCCGGGTTATAGAATTTGTGAGTATGGAGATATATTATCGGACGTTCGGAGAAATATCACCCACACAATCCAAAACATAGCAAGGCAGATAAGTTTGAGAATTAGCGCTCATTCAACTTTACAGGACCATGCATCCATGTTTCTGGCAAGAATGGAATATTGGAAATCAGACGGCGATCAGTTTCGCTTTAGGAAAAGTAATGGCACCATTGAGACCTGACGTTACGCTTAAAAGTGGAAGAAAGGCTTAGCAACAGTCGAGATACGTTCATAGGATTGTCGATCTAGAAAAAGCGTTCAACAGTGTAAAATGGTGCAAGATTTTCGAAATCCTTAGGAAAACATGTCTAAGTCATAGAAAAAGTCAGGTAATACACAACATCTACAAGAACCCATAGGGAACAATAAGAATGGAAGACCACGAACGAAGTGTTTGGATTAAAGAGTTTATAAGACAGGGATGCAGTCTTTCGTCCGTACTGTTCAATCTGTACATCGCAGAAGTAATGACGAAAATGAAAGAAAGGTTCAGAAGTGGGATTAAAATTCAGGGTGAAAGGATGTCAAAGAAAACATTCGCTCAGGACATTGCTAAATGGCTCTGAGCACTAAGGGACTTAACATCTGAGGTCATCAGTCGCCTAGAACTTAGAACTACTTAAACCTAACTAACCTAAGGACATCACACACATCCATGCCCGAGGCAGGATTCGAACCAGCGATCGTAGCGGTCGCGCGGTTCCAGACTGAAGCGTTCAGAACCGCTCGGCCACACCGGCCAGCAGGATATTGCTACTTTCAGTGAAAGTGTGGAAGGATTGTAGAGCCTGTTGAATGGAATGAACCGTCTAAAGAAACCAGACTGTAGACTGAGAGTAAATCGAAAAATGGCAAAAGTAAAGAGGAGTAGGAGAAATGTGATTAGCAATCAACGTAACACCAAATTTGGGGACCACGAAGTAGACTAATGAAGGAAGTCTGCTACACTGGAAGCAAATTTACATATGACAGCTAAAGTAATAGTTAGAATTACATTAACAGGCTACCACAGGCAAAGAGGACATTCCTGGCCAAAATAAGTCTATTAGTACGAAAAATCGGCATTAAGAAGAGAAAGAAATTTCTGAGAACGTACGTTTGCGGAATAGCATTGTGTGGAAGTGAATCACCGGCTGTCGGAAAGTTGGAAAGGAAGCGAATCGAGGCATCTGGAATGTGGTGTTGTGGAAGGATGCTGAAAATTAAGATCGACTGATAAAACAAGAAATGAGGAGGTATCGGCAATGTTTGGAAAACACTGACAAGGCGGTAGGCCGTATGACATGACATATTGAGTTCAGACATCAAAGAGTAACTTGCATTGTACTTGAGAGAGGTGCACGGGGAAAAAACTGTTTGGGAAGACAGAGTCTGAAATATAATCATCAAATTATTAAGCACGTTGGGAGCAATGCGACTCTGAGATGAAGAGATTGGCACAGGAGAAGAACTTGTGGTAGATCACATCAGACCAGTTGAAAAAAAATTAATCTTCAATGAGTGGCTCGAGCTGGATATGACATTCATGAAGAAACTTTTGGATGCTCTTCTCCGCTGAACCGAGGCCATTATCAGCCGCAGAGGCAGCTTTAAACAGTATTAGCACGATTTCTCCTGAGAGTGAGTAATTTTTTTGTCCGGTGTGCTTACTATTACACATTCAGAAATTCTTCTCAGCAGTAGAAAGAGTTGTGAAGTAAATATGACCTCGGTTTGAGTTTCAAGCTAATTGTATCATCTATTACAATCCTTTACAATACTGGTTAAGTAACATACTAAGGTTGAATAACAAATAGCGTAAGTCATTCTTTCTTCTAGTGTTATATTTATGAATCTGCTACTCACGTATTTTGATTGATTATTGGCCACAAACCTCATAAGAGAATAAATGTTATCTGAGGATGTTGTTGATATGGACGCAACATACAGCTACGGAAAACAATCGGAGCACCAAGAAGATGCTGTGCAACATAAAAGGAAGTTGTTGAGCGTTTCTCTACGTCTGAAACATAACGTCTATTCAATATTCACGTCAGTAGCTTAAGAATGGTGTTAGTACCGCCACCACGAGGATGCGTTTGTTACTTACGAGATTGGACGTAGTGAATCGATGTTAGTCAAGGATGCCTTTAAGACGACGAAGATGCCATTATAAGCATCTCACTCAGCCTGAACGAGGGGTCGTGTAAGAGGGCTACGAGAAACTGGATTTTCCTTCCTTGATACTGCTGAAAGACATCAGGAATGTAGTCGCTGTACATTAAAAAAAATGGTTCAAATGGCTCTGAGCACTATGGGACTTAACTTCTGAGGTCATCAGTCCCCTAGAACTTAGAACTACTTAAACCTAACTAACCTAAGGACATCACACACATCCATGCCCGAGGCCGGATTCAAACCTGCGACCGCAGAGGTCGCGCGGTTCCAGACTGTAGCGTCTAGAACCGCTCGGCCACTCCGGCCGGCACTATACGTAACAGCTACAGGGTGTTTCAAAAATGACCGGTATATTTGAAACGGCAATACAAACTAAACGAGCAGCGATAGAAATACACCGTTTGTTGCAATATGCTTGGGACAACAGTACATTTTCAGGCAGACAAACTTTCGAAATGACAGTAGTTACAATTGTCAACAACAGATGGCGCTGCGGTCTGGGAAACTCTATAGTACGATATTTTCCACATATCCACCATGCGTAGCAATAATATGGCGTAGTCGCTGAATGAAATTACCCGAAACCTTTGACAACGTGTCTGGCGGACTGGCTTCACATGCAGATCAGATGTACTGCTTCAGCTGTTCAATTGTTTCTGGATTCTGGCGGTACACCTGGTCTTTCAAGTGTCCCCACAGAAAGAAGTCACAGGGGTTCATGTCTGGCGAATAGGGAGGCCAATCCACGCCGCCTCCTGTATGTTTCGGATGGCCCAAAGCAATCACACGATCATCGAAATATTCATTCAGGAAATTAAAGACGTCGGCCGTGCGATGTGGCCGGGCACCATCTTGCATAAACCACGAGGTGTTCGCAGTGTCGTCTAAGGCAGTTTGTACCGCCACAAATTCACGAAGAATGTCCAGATAGCGTGATGCAGTAATCGTTTCGGATCTGAAAAATGGGCCAATGATTCCTTTGGAAGAAATGGCGGCCCAGACCAGTACTTTTTGAGGATGCAGGGACGATGGGACTGCAACATGGGGCTTTTCGGTTCCCCATATGCGCCAGTTCTGTTTATTGACGAAACCGTCCAGGTAAAAATAAGCTTCGTCAGTAAACCAAATGCTGCCCACATGCATATCGCCGTCATCAATCCTGTGCACTATATCGTTAGCGAATGTCTCTCGTGCAGCAATGGTAGCGGCGCTGAGGGGTTGCCGCGTTTGAATTTTGTATGGATAGAGGTGTAAACTCTGGCGCATGAGACGATACGTGGACGTTGGCGTCATTTGGACCGCAGCTGCAACACGGCGAACGGAAACCCGAGGCCGCTGTTGGATCACCTGCTGCACTAGCTGCGCGTTGCCCTCTGTGGTTGCCGTACGCGGTCGCCCTACCTATCCAGCACGTTCATCCGTCACGTTCCCAGTCCGTTGAAATTTTGCAAACAGATCCTTTATTGTATCGCTTTTCGGTCCTTTGGTTACATTAAACCTCCGTTGAAAACTTCGTCTTGTTGCAACAACACTGTGTTCTAGGCGGTGGAATTCCAACACCAGAAAAAGCCTCTGTTCTAAGGAATAAACCATGTTTTCCACAGCACACTTGCACGTTGTGAACAGCACACGCTTACAGCAGAAAGACGGCGTACAGAATGGCGCACCCACAGACTGCGTTGTCTTCTATATCTTTCACATCACTTGCAGCGCCATCTGTTGTTGAAAATTGTAACTACTGTAATTTCGAAAATTTGTCCGCCTGAAAATGTACTGTTGTCCCAAGCATATTGCAACAAACGGTGTATTTCTATCGCTGCTCGTTTAGTTTTTATTGCCGTTTCAAATATACCGGTCATTTTTGAAACACCCTGTAGCTGCGGTAGTCATGGTAAGGAGTGGTCGCGAGAAGACTGGGCTTCAGACGGCCATGTGGTACTGCCGAGAGGGAAGACAGTATGGCTGTGGAGCATCGCATTGCGTCTGCAGAACCAATTCAAGTAGCAGCGGTCACCACAGTGACACAACGAACGGTTACAAATAGGTTACTTCAAGGACAGGTGTGACACCCTCTAGTGTGCATTCCACTGACCCCAGACCACCGCCATTTGCGACTTCAATTGTGTCATTGACAGCTCATTGGAGAGGAGACTGGAGGTCTGTTCCGTTTTCTGATGAAAGCCGGTTCTGCCTCGGTGCCATTGATGGCTACGTGTTGGTTAGGAGGCCAGATGAGCGCCGCAACCAAGACTGGTGTGGCCTAGACACACTGGACCAACACCTTGAGCTATGGTCTGGGGTAAGATTTCGTATGACAGCAGGAGCACGCTTGGGGTTATCCCACGCACCCTGACTGCAAATTTGTATGTAATTCTGGTGATTCGACCTGTTGTGCTGCCATTCAGAATAAAAGTTCCAGGGAGTGTATCCAAACAGGATAACGCTCGCCCACATACCGCTGCTGTAATCCAACATTCTCTTCAGAGTATCGAGCCTTGGCCTGCTCGATCACCAGATCTGTCTCCAATCGACCACACACGGGACGTCATCGGACGACAAATCCAGCGTCATCCACAAACAGCATTAATTGCCGCTGTATTGACCGAGGAAGTGCAACAGATGTGGAACTCCATTCCACAGACTGACGTCTCTGTTGGTAGCTCTGACACCTGTAGGGGTGCTCAAAGACGTGTGCCCGCTGGGTTCGTTGCCGCCTAACAGAAGACCTTTAGAGCAACGAAGACTGTCTGTGCGGAGTTACTTGCACAATACGAGGTTGATCGTGACAATTTTTTGTCGAACATCATCGCATGCGATGAAACGTGGTTTCATCACTTCGAACTGGAAACAAAACGGCAATGCATGGAGTCACACGACCTCTTCTCTGAAGAAAAAGTCCAAAGCCGAACCATCAGCCGGTAAAGTCAAAGCGATGGTCTCCTGGGACTGTGAAGGGGTTATTCTGTTTGATTTCATCTCTCGTGGTGGGACGATTAACTCTGTAGTGTGTTGTTTTACCCTCGAGAAATTGAAGATACCACTTCAGCGTGTTCGTCACCAAAATAATGCAAACGAACATCTCTTTCTCCATGGGAACGCAAGACGTCACAGAAGTCTGCGCACCTGAGAGGAGCTCACAAAACTTCATTGTTATTTCTCATCCACCCTACAGCCCGGATATCGCACCTTCCTTCTTCCATCTGTTTCGTTCGTACTCCATGGGTTCCAGTACGTGGATGATAGGAAGGTTGAAATCTAGTGGGGACGATCTGAATGATGTGTCTGTGTGGAGCAATGACAGACCATCCTTCTCCAGAGCCGAGCGTCAAGAGCTCTTATTTTTAAGATCCAAAACCAGAGATGCTAGTGTAGCGGCACCACCGTTTAGGATAGGAAACGTTAGTTTTGTGCGATATTCGGAGCACGAGTTACAGCCAGGTGCAGACCAGATTGCAGTAAGTTATGCTTACCAGCGGTTGCGAAGTGGAATGGAGGCCACAGGGCCGTCGAACAGCTGAAAAGAGTAAACGCAATGGTTCGCATGGCGCAAGCTATAGGCAGAAGGGGCCCACTAGCACAACTGGGGTGTGGTGCGTACGTGACGGGAAGCGATGCGTTAGCGAAACGGAGGCGCACAGCCGAGTATAAATAGGTGTTACTTTCTAACGAGATTCATTTCAAGTGTGGCAGGTCTCCTGGACGGCGGTGTGTGTCACTCCATCGGGCTACATGCAGCAACAGATGGGACGACAGCGTCCCAGTCCTCGGCGGGTCGTCGGTTCGACCCTCTGAGGCCAACGCAGGGTCTGTAGCCAGCCAGGGTGGGCCACTCTTTGGCTCGCTAGGAGCAGCGGACAGTCGTCTCGGCTCCCGACACACACCAGAGACTTTCGTGGCGAGAGCCGCAGATTCAGACGCCAGATCGCGGGCAGTCGTTGCCGCTGTGTTCCCAGCTATGCCAGCCTAGGAAGAAGCAGCAGCAGGGCTGGCCTACGGCTCACGGCCGAGCGACAGGTAGACAACGAGGACAGTGGTTGCTGAGTCCTGACGTAATCGGAACTCTGCAGCTGGCATACGAAGCCGGGTCGACACAGCGTGCTGCAGTGGGTCGCTGGGGCAGTGGCCTCAGCATTGCGGGACCCGGTGACGCGGACCGAGGTGAACGAAGCACTGTAGTGGAAACGAATAAATCATTTGGAAAGTTCTCGCCGAGTTTTAATACGGCACCTCCTGGCACCCACCCATTACATCTGGTGTCAATACGCCACATTTGGCATCGGATACCACAACATTTGGTGTCAGTCGCAACAGTAGTGACGTTGGACTCGACGTTCTAAGTCATCCGAAAGCTGTTGTCTTGGGTTCAGCTTGGAACTCTGGACATGCTGGTCCATTTCAGAAAACCTACTGTTCACAAATTGCTTCACAGATGCTGCTTTATGACAGCGTGCATTGTTAAGCCATTACAAACTATCATCGTATAAAAACCATTCCTCCACTGTAAGCAGTACACTATGCTGTAAAATGTGTTCATATTCTTCCACATTTAGCGCTGTCTCAGGTGGAATAAGGGCACCACATCCTAGGCACGAAAAACAACCCATACAGGAGCACCATCTGCTCCATACTTCAGTGCTGGCACTACACATGATGGCAGGTAATGTTGTCCAGGCACTCGCCAAACCCACACCTTTCCACTGGATTGGCACAGGGTGTAGCGTTCTTCATCACTCGTTTCTGGTCATCCACTGTCCAGTGTCGTCGCTCTTGAGACCAGCAGCGTCGCTTAGCACAACTACAAAAATAAGCGTCTCTGAGGAGCTGCTCGATCAGTATATTGCATTCTTATTAACTCCGTTTGCACAGTCATTTTCCCAGTTGCTGGACTGCTGGAGCATTTTGGAACCAACGAATGATTCCTTCCGCTGATTTCCTGTGATTTCTTACAACCCAGTCCTTTCATCCGCAATACTTCACGGCTCTTGCTTCTTAGTGCTCGATACGTGCCTGGTCTTCGTTCAACTGTGGTTGCTTCCTCGTGTTTCCACTTCACAATCACGCCTCCAACAGGCGACTTGGGCTGCTGTGGAAAAATTGAAATGCCCCTGACGGATTTGCCGCTAAGGAGACAACCATTGACTAGTCCACGTGAGCGATAGCGCCTTTTTCGCAATGCATCGATATCACTATTTTTGATTAACATGTTGCCATTGGAGCGCAGCGCCCTCTGGTGTGGCGGCTCCGGGCGTGGTGTCCGGTTTGGTGAGCAGTTGGAGCTGAGGAACGAAGCTGTAACGAACTTTCCTTGGGCTCTCTTCACCGTGGTGTTAGCGGGCGACCAATATTGGGGTCATGATACCCCGTGCAATTTACTGAATATCGACGTGTTTTGTGCTGTGATTTATGAGAGGGGCGCCGAGCTGTGAGGCAGTGTTCACTGTAATTTTGGTCTGTCTTCCTTCTGTTTTTTGGGTCGGACGCCCGTGTTTCCCTAGTTTTCGAAGGGCAATGTGATTCCAACATCTGCTAGACATTTTAGACTCATTCACTGGCTGACATCTTATTATAATTTATGTGTTAACCTTATGCATCCGTGGCGCTTGTGAACCTTTAGCCAGTGTAAAGCACCGTGTTCCAGTAGAAAGCTTATTTCGAAGGTTGGCAATGTGCATTAGTGTATGCGTTACCCGTTCCTGCCTACCTCCCATCATTTCTTCTGATTTTTAAAGTAAATGATTGGTCATGCGATTTTCTGTTGGTTTCAGTCATGGACAACCAAAATATCAGCCGGTTTCAGTCATGAACAATATTCATGGATAAGGATTAAAATGCTTTAAGCCACCATACTACAACTGTCATTACTTAAATAATGCGTAGAGCATGTCATGAATATCAGTATACGTCACAGGACTTTTAGAAGCAATCATACTAACTGTACACAGAACAGTGCTGATGAGAAGATCATGACTTCTAATCTGTCAGATTTAAATTATGTATTATTCTCACCATTTGGTAATTAAGGCCCTTCTGACCTTTTCTGGTACTGCTGTTTAGATTTGCGTCTGCCTTTATTACGGCTTTACCCTCATTACATCCTGTGACGTGTATAGGGCATGTCTTGTCTTAAAGAATATGAAGTCATCTTGGGTTAAAGTTCAACTTAAATCTTCTGTAAATTATTGAAATTGGCATTGAGTTTTAAACGAGTCTCATTGCTTGGCCTTTTGATTAATTTAAGAAATAAAAATAAAAGTTTAGTTGGCTGCTATGTGAATGGAACTGCGTAAAATAAAATTGTGTTCTTCCTGTGAATAAAGTGTGTAAAATCCCCATCAGGCCAGCCCTTCCCGGCTGAATTAAGAGACCGTAAATATCTCCATCTCACCACGTTCGAATTCAGTGAGCTCTCCTGACCTTATTTCTGCGCTATTACTTCTCCACTGATAGCCGGCTGCTGTGGTCGAGCGGTTCTAGGCGCTTCAGTCCGGAACCTCGTTGCTGCTGCGGTCGCAGGTTCGAATCCTGCCTCGGACTTGGATGTGTGTGATGTCCTTAGGTTAGTTAGGTTTAAGTACTTCTAAGTCTAGGGGACTGATGACCTCAGATGTTAAGTCCCATAGTGCTCAGAGCCATCTCCACTGCTCAGCAGTTGAGTCCCATAGTGCTCAGAGCCATTTGAACCATTTTTGAACCATCTCCACTGATAACAAAATACACTGAGGTGACAAAAGTCACGGGATGGCAATAAGCACATATACAAATGGCACAGTATGGCGTACAAGCGGTATAAAACGGATTAACATTGGCGGAGCTGTCTTGTACTCAGGTGAGTCATGTCAAAACGTATCCGACTTGATTATGGCCGCACAACTGGAATTAAGACTTCGAATGCGGAATGGTAGCGGCTAGACGCATGAGGCATTCCGTGTCGGAAATCGTTACGGAATTCGATATTCAGAGACCCACAGCGTCCGAAAATACCAAATTTCTGGCAATAGCTGTCACCACGGACAACGCAGTGGCCCACGGCCTTCACTTAACGACCGAGAGAAGAGCTTTTGTATGGAGCTGTCAGTGTTAACAGACAAGCAACACTACGTGAAATAACCGCACAAATCAATGTGGGACTTACAACGAACCTATCCGTTACGACAGTTCTGCGAAATTTGGCGTTAACGGGCTATGGCAGCAGACGACCGGCGCGAGTACCTTTGATAACAGCACGGCATCGTCTGCAGCGCTTCTCCTGGGCTCGTGGCCATATCGGTTGGATCCTAGACGACTAGAAAACCGTGGCCTTGTCAGATGAGTCCCGATTTCAGTTGGTGAGAGCTGATGGTAGGGCTCGAGTGTAGCGCAGGCTCCACGAAGCCATGGACTCAAGTTGTTAACAAAGGCAATGTGCAAGCTTGTGGTAGCTCCATAATGATGTGTGCTGTGTTTACATGGAACAGACTGGGCCCCCAGTCCAAATGAACCGGTCATGTTCGGCTAGTTGGAGACCAATTGCAGCCATTCATGGACTTCATGTTCCCAAACAACAATCTCATGTCACCAAACTACAACTGTTGTGACTGGTTTGAAGAACTGGACAATGACCTGGCCACCAGATTGAACGACATGAGTCCCATCGAACATTTATGGAACATAATCCAGAGGTCACTTCGTGCACAACATCCTGTACCGACAAACTTTCGCAGTTATGCACGTTTATAGAGGCAGCATGGCTGAATATTTCTGCAGGGGCTTCCAGTGACCTGTTGATTTTATGCCACAATGCTGCTGCATTGCACCGGGAAACAGCAGGTACGACGCGGCTTTAGGAACTATCCCTTGAGTTTTGTCAACACGGTGTCTCCTTTTGTAGTGGTGGGTCCACCTCTCAGGACAGCTGGTGGCCAGTTAGGTGTTACGTAGGGGCGTCTGGGCACTTTTGATTAGATTATACAAGTGCACAATTTTTTTTCTCGGTTTTAACACTGTGTGTTATACAGTACTATCTAGATACCACATTTGGCCTACTTTTCCAATATTAATATTGAAAACAAAAAACCGAATTGCCTAAAAATCGTAACTTTTGGTCTGTGAAGCGTCTCGGTAAATGAATGTGGAATCGACTTGTAAGTGCTAGACAACGACTTGTATGTAGGCAACATACCCTCCAGCCGGGGCGCATCTTGAGCATGCGCAGATTGCAGCGTAGCGCGATGCTGGAGGCGTTGGGGGCGGGCAGGACTTCGCAGTCTGCGCCGCTGGTGTCGGCCAGGTGGAGGCCGCCCCACGCCGCCTCCGGGGGCTGCACGGCCGCCTCCAGCCGCACGCCGGCCACGTGGGCCGTGTCATAGCCAGGGGTGTTCTCCACCGTCGCCAACAGCTCTACTGGGAGCGCCTCGCCCTGGCCCACTACGGACCTGCGGAAGGAGCGGCGTGCAGCGGTGTTACCTCACGTGCAGTATTTTACTTTGTCTTTTATCCGTCCTAGTTTTCCAAACAAGACAAAAAATAAAAGATAACAATAGATACAAATGATAATAAAATTATAGTTGTAATGAAACGCGACTAACATCACTGACTATCACAGATTACACTGCAAAGGTAAAGCACCACCGAGAATAAACTGTATATCCAGATGTCAAAAGTATTTCACGAAAATATTATACGCAAACAAAACTTATGTGATTATAACGATCTAGCTACAAATACTCGACTTCTTCTCACTACTGCAATATGGGCATCTATTTATGCAAACTGACCTTTATGTTCAATGTTTATAAAAGTAAGTAGACTCACCGGATCTAACATCTACAGGTCGACTCGAGAATGGTTCAAATGGCTCTGAGCACTATGGGACTCAACTTCTGAGGTCATTAGTCCCCTAGAACTTAGAACTAGTTAAACCTAACTAACCTAAGGACATCACAAACATCCATGCCCGAGGCAGGATTCGAACCTGCGACCGTAGCGGTCTTGCGGTTCCAGACTGCAGCGCCTTTAACCGCACGGCCACTTCGGCCGGCCAACTCGAGAATGGCACTATAGCCGAAGCAAACTTGTAGTAAAGAAGAAGCGTTTCTAATTAAACCATTTGCGGCTTACCTGGAATTATTCATTACGTGACATATTCTATGCTGCGACACTGTCCGAAAGGAAGATTTTGACAAATACGTTAATCTTAGAAAAGGCATCTGAAAGCGTCTGTAGAAGTAAGGTCTGGAAATCACTAGATAAGAAGGGTGTGGAAAAAGAGACAACAAGTAGAGTGGAGGAGATGTACTTTAGAAGAATGAGCTGTTTGAAAGTGGGAAATGAAAATATGGATTCCTTCTGACAAACATGTCGTGTGAAACAGGGAAGTGTATTGTCACCTCTCCTCTTCATTGCGATCTTGGATGAGATAATGACAAAGGTGGCAGGAAAAATTGGAGAAGATGATCAGGGAAAACAGGGAGGTGGAATTCAGGAACAGCGGGACGTTTGGGAAGAAACTGTGCGATAGTATGGAGTGAAAATCACTGTAAAAAAATGTGAGATCCTGGTTACAACCAGGAAGAAAGATAGACCAACTAGCGGAATGCGGATTCGAGGTGAACAACTGAAGAAGGTGGGAAGTTTCAAGTACTTAGTAATTGTGATAGAGGAAAATGGAAGAAATGAGAAAGAGGTCAGTGGACGTGGCACATAGGCAGAGGCATTCCTACGAAGCATTAGGAGGCTGATTTGGGACAAATAAGTCCCACAAAAGAGAAAAAAAGTAATATATATTGAAGTTACTGCATCACAATACCGAACTAAGAACCTGAAATATGGGTAATGAACAAAAGAGATGTAAGCTGATTACAGGCGTGTGAAATGAAGTTCCTGGGAAGTAGGATAAGAGTAAGAAGGAGAGATAGGATGAAGAATGTGGAAGGTAAGGGAAACAGTGCAAGAGGAACACTTACCGAGCAGAATAGAAACATCGAGGATTCCCAAAAAGATACACGAAACAGAGACGTGAAGGAAACGCCCAAGAGGGAGACCAATGGGTAGATGGCTGAAAGGTGTGGAAGAGTGTGTTGATAAAAGAGGCAAGGACTGGATGAGAGTGAACACATAAAGATGGTGGGAAAGCAGGGCCGGCCGAAGTGGCCGTGCGGTTCTGGCGCTGCAGTCTGGAACCGCGAGACCGCTACGGTCGCAGGTTCGAATCCTGCCTCGGGCATGGATGTGTGTGATGTCCTTAGGTTAGTTAGGTTTAACTAGTTCTAAGTTCTAGGGGACTAATGACCTCAGCAGTTGAGTCCCATAGTGCTCAGAGCCATTTGAACCATTTTTGAAAGCAGGACTAGGCGGCGAGGCTTAGGTTCCAAGCAGACTTAGCCTGGCGCTGGAAGTTGTTCAGAATGATGATGATAATGTTAATGTTAGAATCTCGTATATACCAATGTGTTGTCTGAATGTGAATTTCAGTTAGCTTATCTTTAATGGGGTTCGAAAAATGTTGTTACACCATGAGGTCATCAAAAAGAAAAAAAGTTGTTATTGCAGGTACAGTCTTCCAAGTTGTTATGTCGCGTCATGTTCCTCTTCAATTTTTTCTTGCATAATCGATGTTTCAATCTCTCTGTTAGGATCTTCTATAGGATTTTCCGGTTCATAGAATATTCTCAAACGCTAGTGTCACATTGACTTGTAAGATGGAGTTGTTTTGCGCTGGTTCCGGACTAGTGAACCTATTGGGTGAAATTTTTCCGGCCACTCTTAGTATCCCATTGTCACTGGAGCAGCGGCAGCAAAATAGGCAGAGAAAAAGAAGGGGAATATATACCAAAATATCATTGCGTGCAGTAAACTTCCTAGTGTCGTGGCCCGAGCATGGGTTTTGCAAGGGATTGAGCGACTGGGAGGAGGTGGAGGAGGAGAAGGAAGAGGAGGAAAAAAAATGGCTCTGAGCACTATGGGACTTAACATCTGAGGTCATCAGTCCCATAGAACTTAGAACTATTTAAACCTAACTAACCTAAGGACATCACACACATCCATGCCCGAGGCAGGATTCGAACCTGCGACCGTCGCGGTCGCGCAGTTCCAAACTGAAGGGCCTACAACCGCTCGGCCACAACGGCCGGCTGAAGAGGAGGAGATTAGTGTGTTTAACGTCCCGTCGACAACGAGGTCATTGGAGACGGAACACAAGCTCCGATTATGAAAGGATGGAAAAGGAAATCGACAAACCATCCCAGCATTTGCTTTAAGCTATTTAGAGAAATCACTGAAAACCTAAATCATGATGGCTGGGCGCGTATTTGAACCGCCGTCCTCCCGATTATGCGTCCAGTGTGTTAGCCACTGTGTTGCCCCACTCGGTGAGCGACTGGTGTCCGTGCTAAAGAAAAATCATCTGGCTGATCGAAGTGAGAGGGAGACTTGCTTGTCCGGACGAAATTCCCTTAGTTGTGTATACATAGCATCGAAGGATGACTAGGTGACTATACTTCTCACACAATTAATTTCTAAGTACACAAATGACTCCCCTAGCAGAGGTGCTTCCACACTAATAGCCAATTCCTGCTACAGTGACAGTGGCTGTTTGTCATCGTTCTGTCTGCTTAATGGGACCGTCGTACAATTCTAAGATCTGCAGAACTCTTCAGGTAACTAACTTCTTCCCAAAGACTCCGGCCTGCAACTCTGGCTGCGTCTGCTCGTAACTACTTCTTACTGACTGTAACGTCCAGTTCCATAGCTGACTGCTTACTGGTTGCCTCTCCACACTCGGCCCTACAGCTTCTTCTCGCTTTCCTCTTAGACTGCCTGTCCTGTACATGACGTAATGTTGAGCGGCTTCTCAATCACCTTATTGGCTACTCTGATGTGTCAAGTTCAAATAAGCAAATATCCAATCTACTCTTCTATCCCAAATTTATTTTATAATCTGACGTAACATGAAACAAACTTTACAATACAATATAAGATTTCTTGTAGTATCTGTTTCTTTCCATACTTTCCATTTAATGAATCAAATGTCTAAATATGATTCAAGTGTTAAATTTTTGTTTTCTTTTTTGAAAGTACGTCTACTGATGATAAAAAAATTCGATGATTTTTTTTAATTGGGCAGCTTCCTCAGTTTAGATGAGACTCAGGGAAATTAGCAGTACTACAAAAGAATAATAGTTTTAAAAGAAGAAGAAGAAGGAAGAAAATGATATCTCTCAGGGGGCGTTGCCCCATTAAGAAATGAAACCTTGGTTTTAACGACGTTTGGTGAGATTCTTCTCTATGCCGAACCCTTTTCATTTTCAAGGAGATGTAGATGATTGATTCGTTCAGTTAGAGGAGAAAAAGACGAGTGACCGCCGGTCAGGGTGGCCGAGCGGTTCTAAGCGCTACAGTCTGGAACCGCGCGACCGCTACGGTCGCAGGTTCGAATCATGCCTCGGGCATGGATGCGTGTGATGTCCTTAGGTTAGTTAGGTTTAAGTAGTTCTAAGTTCTAAGGGACTGATGACCTTAGAAGTTAAGTCCCATAGTGCTCAGAGCCATTTTTTAGCCATGAGTGACCACATTACGACACTCCTCGCTTTCGAATACAGACTGCCTCAGTATTTCATAGTGATCTACCTGACCGACCCAGAACTTGCACTCGACGACACGATCTGGTTAATAGATTTGAAGAGAAATAACCCCTGTATTATTATCGTATTGCATCATGTTATTAATTTTCATCCATACACATCCATAGAAACATAGAGACGCCCCATCTTGTAAAAGCGCAGTTCAGTGGTCTGATTTTCCCCGCTTGAACATCTGGTTGTGTAGTAGAAGCACGGTGAAAGTCTGAAAAGAGCTGCCCGTACTATGATAAATGCTGAAGAACTGCGATAATCCGCTAATGCAATCATAATTCGAGAGAGCACTGAATAACGGCCTGAGGTGTCCGTTCGAGAACACCGTGTTGGACGTTTTTTTTAAAGTGTCTCGAAATTAAATTCCTCCATCCCTCTACAAATATTTCATATCGTACTTGTTGCTCATAGTACTGACTCGTTCAGAACAAACTGTACCATTTATTCGGTGAACAGCAGGCGTAAAAATGAATTACACATCAATAACACTTCATCATTGTAAAAAATAGTGTACTCTGTTAACGACGTTTAAATTTTAATAGGCTACCAGCAGAACTGAAAATCTACCTGAAAACTCCAAGTCTTCAGACGTTGTTTGCTCACAACAGGTTAAATATGAACATTGGAATTACAACCTTTCAGCGCCATTCACACCAACAAAAGCCGTTTCTATCCCATTACGCTGGTCGTGGTGGCCGAGTGGTTCTAGGCGCTTCAGTCTGGAACCGCGCGACCGCTACGATCGGAGGTTCGAATCCTGCCTCGGGCCTGGATGTGTCTGATGTCCTTCGGTTAGTTAGGTTTAAGTAGTTCTAAGTTCTAGGCGACTGATGACCTCGGATGTTAAGTTCCATAGTGCTCAGAGCCATTTGAACCATTATCCCATTACCTTTGCTGATTCCACATATACTTCTGCACATTACAAATTTTATAATTTCCTGCAAGTTGCCTTCAAATTCATAGAACACCTTCGGAAATCATCACTCAAAAATATCCCATCGCAGTCCAATCTGGTCACTCCTACGCATCTGCGAGCACACATCACCTTCTGCTCTCCTCCATCCACTGCACAAGCTTTCTCAAGATAGCGACTGGTTCCTGATCCAAAAAATGCGTACATAAATTTATCATTCTTATCAGCTGTAGTTCAACCTTTCCTCTTCTCTCCATAAATCTACTCACAGCTGCCTCCTTCTCCGTGTCCCATTCCGCATCTCTAACTCCCACTCAACAACTAAAAACCTTTCCAACGATACTAAAAAAAACGCCCATCAGGCTGCTGTTGGGTGTACTCGTATTACAAAGGCGGTAAAAAGGTTTCTGGTCGAAGGCCGAACAGTTCAGACTCGGTATGCGCCGGCCGAAGTGGCCGTGCGGTTAAAGGCGCTGCAGTCTGGAACCGCAAGACCGCTACGGTCGCAGGTTCGAATCCTGCCTCGGGCATGGATGTTTGTGATGTTCTTAGGTTAGTTAGGTTTAACTAGTTCTAAGTTCTAGGGGACTAATGACCTCAGCAGTTGAGTCCAATAGTGCTCAGAGCCACTTGAACCACTTGAACTCGGTATGCCATATGGGATAATCGCCGTGAGCATTGATGCAATCATCCTACCGACGCACCAGCTTCAAAACATCCGTTTGATAAAAGACCGTGTCCTGCTGTGTGAAGAAATATCCGTAACCAGTTGCTGCACATTCTCGTCCGACAGGTGTCGTCGATCCTTCAAGGGCTTTTTTTAAGGGAAGGAAGACGTGATAACAGCATGGGGAGGGATCAGGGCTATAGGGCAGGTGCTCGAGTGTCTCCCACTTGAGTTGGTGTAAGTTCTGCGTTACGACATTGGGGAAATGGGGAGGTGCGTTACCATGAAGAATGAGAAGAGACAGAAGCAGTGGGAATGCATGAATGAGGTAGCGGAGGATAGAGAGAGCAAGAGGAAGAAGTGAGAGTGAGAGGAGACAGTAGCAGTTGTAGGACAGAACGAAGGACAGGGTGACTGAGACAGAAGACAGTGACAATTAGAGACAGACATAAAGAGACAATCACAATGAGTTGGGCTGAATGAATGAGTGAGAATAGGCTAATGGGTGTGGACTGGTATGAGTGATTTAGCGTGATGTACCAGTGGGTGTGAGCGAGTTAGAATTAGGAAAAATGGAAATGAGCGTTTGGCGTCATTGGCCGGGAGGCCCCTTATGGGGCAGGTCCAGCCGCCTTGGTGTAGGTCTTATTACATTCGACCCCCCATTGGGCGACCTGCGCGCTCGATGGGGATGAAATTATGATGAAGACAACACAACACCCAGTCCCTGAGCGCAGAAAATCCCCGACCTAGCTGGTAATCGAACCCGGGCCCATGAGGACGGCAGTCCGTCACGCTGACCATTCAGCTATCTGGGTGGACCAGAATTAGGAGAGCTTGTGTGAGTGAGAGATGAGTTGCTTGTTAAGAAGAGTACGAATAAGTTCGCATGCCGTAATTTTTGCGAGAATTCTTAAATTTGGTGAGGAAGGTAGGATGAGGCAGCTGTTATACCAATTCTCACTCACTCTTTTAAACAGGACCATTCTCACCTTTTGTGTGCTCCATACGGAGCATTTTGCCGCTGTTTCATAATTCTATGATTTTTTCTAAAATGATTTATTACTGCTTGTTCCCTTTGTTTCTTAGAAAATATTCCGACAAGCTTTCGTTATTATCAGTGAAAAGCACTATGTTTCGTGTGTTGTTATCGGTTGCTTTTTACCTTGGATTCCTGTTTTAAATTTTGTAAGGTCGTTGTTTGCTTCATCGACATACATTTTAAACGATATTTATAAAAGGTTCAATACTGCATTTCACGTTTCTTCACATTAAATCAGCTTTCACCACCTTGTCGCACGATTCCACAACGATGTTTTCCGTCAGACATGATGACTGGCCCATTCATATTCTTCATTCTCCAATGGTTATCTGTGGGTGTTTGTGCTTCGGCGGCCAAGAAAAGAATAACAGCACAGTGGTCCTGTTTAGAGGCATTTGATAATAACGTCGCCATAGTTCACGTCTCCACATATACCGCACCCACGTAGCGCTACGTTGCATATACGCTGCGGCGACGCCTTCAAACGGAAACTTTTAGATACGCCCCTTATATTTTTCTTTCCAGTGATTAATAAGTGGGCACTCATCCCTTCACTTACACTTACCGGAAGAAGCAACTACTCATTCATCTGCAGTGCACAGCCAACCCCTCGTGAACATCACCGTATTCATCAACGCATTTTACATATTTTTAACTCTTTCTTTTTAACGTCATTCAGTTTCCTAAAATAGTCTGGTATGTTTTAAAAATTGTGTAGACCAGAAGGTGCCTTTGTGTCAGCTGACTTCCGGCCCCACAGTGGGAACCGAAAGGGAAACTCCCCTTGAAGCAGAACCTAAGCATCTATATCAAGAGGAGCCAAAGATTAATGCGTATATAATGTTCGAACACGGCTCTGACTTTCTTACGTTAAAACTGTTAATACGCAAACTGCGTTCGAACAACTAAACTATAGATGGGTTTTAAACAACCCAGAATTGACCGGACCAGCAAATAAATCGCTCATACTTTCGCTTTTGCATTATATAGGTGATATTTCGCACTTGTTAACAAATGAACTCTTTCAGACATTATAAATGCTGACTAAACGCATGGACATCCCCAAACGGACTGTAGAGAAATCGAACTGGCGACATATCACGAAACTAAGATTTTTAAAAGCTACGTCCGGACAGCGAAAACATTACAGGGTGCAGACTGCAATTGAGGCCATCAATTACTAGTAGCCAAGGTTCAGATGAAGTTGAATAACCTGAAAACAGCATCCAAGTCGCTAAATACGAGACTGAAAACAAAGGGTGAACCAAAGCCTCTTAACATTTGAAAATTTAATTACTTCATGGAATAATGCAGGTAAAGATGTAAAAACTGACACACATGCTTGAAACCAAAGGAAAAGTGCACAAAATGACAAACAGATGGCACTTCATATGCTACAAAGCAATAATTAGTATAACAATTAATTCTTACGAAAGACGACGTTCTTTATAACACATGCTCAACATGTCGGGCCGTCATTCATCAGCAATGACTGTAGTCAAGGGACAATGTTGTGAACAACACAGTAGAGCATATCAGTAGGTATTGTGAGGAATGAAATGATAATTAAATAGACACCCTAGCTGCAAGCAGGCGTTGATACACTTCATTGAGGACATGTTGAAAATGTGTGCCCCGACCGGGACTCGAACCCGGGATCTCCTGCTTACATGGCAGACGCTCAAGTGTGAGGAAATGCTGCCGGATGTTGTCTTTTAGCATCCCTTATTAGGTCGGCCGGTCTTGGTAGACTTGTGACTTCAGGTCACCACACAATCAATAATCGCACGGTTTGAGGTCTAGAGACATGCGAGGCCAAGCTTAACGGAAGTGGCGGCTCAGCATGCGATCGTCACCAAACGATGTACGCAAGGGTTATTTCACATGGTTAGCAATATGGGGTGGAGTGCCATCTCCATGAAAGTCATACCTTCCAGGTGTTTGTCAGCCAGGTCGGGGATGACGCGATTCTGTAACATATTGGTGTACCACGCACAAGTCACGCCGACAGTTTGAAAAGCCGGACGCCACATTTTTTTCAAAATGTGTGTGAAATCTTATGGGACTTAACTACTAAGGTCATCGGTCCCTAAGCTTACACACTACTTAACCTAAATGATCCTAACGACAGACACACACACCCATGCCCGAGGGAGGACTCGAACCTCCGCCGGAACCAGCTGTACAGTCCATGACTGCAGCGCCTGAGACCGCTCGGCTAATCCCGCGCGGCTCGCCACATTTTCTCGAAGAAAAAGGGACCAATCACGACTGATGTAACAGATCCACACCACACCGTAACTTTCCCATCATACAGTGGGGTTTCCACGACAATTCTAGGATTTTCGGTAGTCAAAATTCTGCAGTTGTTGGAGTTGACAGATCCTCAGAATGTAAAATGGACTTCATTGGTCCAGCACCACTTGTTGGCCGGGTTTTGCCCTCGGTTTTAGTTTCAATAAAACCCCATGTCAAAGAAGGCACGTGTGTCAGTTTTTACTGCTCTACCTGCATTATTCCGTGAATTAGTGAGTTTTCAAATTATAATGGACTACTGGGTCACACTGTATTTTAGAAAATTACGCTGTAGTGAAAACGGACAGGTTCAAATTACTTGGTTATGTCGACAGCGATGTAAACGAGTTATGGGAAAACATTAAAACAACAAATAAAATATCAGTTGACATAATCATTCGTGCAGACGAAAAGCGAATCGGAACAACATGGCTGTCAGAAATGTCACTGATATTGGCGGGAAAGAAGATGTAAGAGGGGTTCGCAGTGCGATCACAATGCAAAACGACGAATTCCAAAACCAAGCTAGAAAAGACAAATACAAATCCCCCCCCCCCAAAAAAAAAGTGCAATAACAGAAAAACAATAAAAATGGATAAGAAGAGACATGGTGAAAGAGATCAAATGACTAAGCAAAACATTCCAGCTTGCTATGCGCCTTGGTAGACGGGAACAACAGTGAGATGCAAGTTGAAAGGAATGATGTTCTTAGAAGATGGGTAGAGCTTATGGAAAACTTATACAAAATAATAAATGTATGAAAGACAATCACGAGACATTATGATATAGCAGAAAACTCAAGTATGAAAGAGGTTAGAGTGCCCTAAAGGAAATTACAGGAAGAAGAGCTCTAGGATTTGGTGGCCTCCAAAGAAAGATAATAAAAAATGCAGAAAATGAAGCAACTGAAAAATTGTGCCAAAAATTGATCTACCTGTATCTGGCATACAGAATGAAAAAGAACTGTTTACATGCCAACCCTGAAGAAAGGGAAGCCAGAAAAGTGCGAAAATTACAGAACAATGTCTCTTATATCAACTGCTAACAAGATTTTCTTGAAAATCATCCAGAACCGACTAAAACCATACATCGACCGATAGTTGCCAAGGGAACAAGCAGGGTTCGAAAAGGGTAGAATGACCAGTGACCCAATGAAAAATATGTGGTAAATCATGGAAAAAGCTATATAATATAAAAGACTTTGGTGCTTCAATAACGTCATCAAAGCATATTACTAAAAAATGGTTAAAATGGCTCTGAGCACTATGGGACTCAACTGCTGTGGTCATCAGTCCCCTAGAACTTAGAACTACTTAAACCTAACTAATCTAAGGACATCACACACACCCATGCCCGAGGCAGGATTCGAACCTGCGACCGTAGCAGCACCGCGGCTCCGGACTGGAGCGTCTAAAACCGCACGGCCACCGCGGCCGGCAAAGCATATTACTGTGTAAGCTATTCTAAACTCAGGCAAGTACTAGGCTTTTCGAGATATCAGAGCACCTTACACAACTAATCATAAACCTATACAATAACCAAGAAGCAACAGCAAAAATATAGCAGAAGATTTCGAGATAGGGAAAGAAGCCAGAAAGGGACTTTTTTTGTTATGGTTTTAGGGCTCAAAACTGCTACGGTCATAAGCGCTCATTCTGTGGCTTAGGGAAGGGTAAAAAACCGAATGTTAAATAAGCAGCAACTGGAGCGAAACTCAAGAAGGAGGAAAACCAAAAACGAAAGTAAATCTTAGAAAACTACTATTGAAGGGGGGGGGGGGGGGGGGGCAATGTGTTCCCCAAAAAAAGAGCTTCAAATGACTGATGTCATCTCACTGACACTGATTAACTCAAGGACACGATTGGTCGAGCGCATGTCATCTGCTAAAAGAGAAGAGATATCAGGAGACAGCTGTAAACGGGTGCTTTGCGGATTAAAATATGGGCACGCAATCTATCTCCGCTTCCTTTCAGTTTGTGTGGTGAACGCCTAATGAGTACTGCAGTTCTAACATATATGGAAACTGGAATTCAGATTCGAGTGAGTTTAATTAATAATCTAAGATTTACAGATGACACAAAACTTATAGCAGGCAGTGAAAAAGACATTAAAGGTGTTTTCCGGTCTCGGAGCCTTATTTATGCTCATATTCAACTTTTTTCTGCAAAGAAATATTTTTTCATCCAAACCATTATTAACAAAAAAAATGGTTCAAATGGCTCTGAGCACTATGAGACTTAACTTCTCAGGTCATCAGTCCCCTAGAACTTAGAACTACTTAAACCCAAGGACATCACACACATCCATGCCTGAGGCAGGATTCGAACCTGCGACCGCAGCGGTCGTGCGGTTCCCGACTGTAGCGCCTAGAACCGCTCGGCCACTCCGGCCGGCATTATTAACAAACTGAAGTACATATCATAATATCATGTAAATAATTTTTGGCCTGTAAATTGATGAACGTATGCAACAAAAAGTGCCGGCTAAAATACCTCTGCGCGGATTGCGCAGCTAAGCGTTTCGCACGACTGAACTATAAATCTGCAAACAGACTTAAACATATGTATATTATCAGATTTAAATTCTCTATGGCGTGAACCTCGAAAAACAAACTTTTGAAGTGTATTTCAAAACGGCGGCCACTTGAAAAAGTAGGCACTGAAAATCGATCTATTTTGTTGCCTTCAAATGAAAGTAAATAACAAACATTATGAAAAATGTATTGCTTTTTGAAGTTCACGCCAAAATTACAAGTGACCATTTTATCAAGTCTAAAAGGTCATCCAGTTTTACCGAGTCGTTTTTTTTAACCATGTAAACCAGTTTCACAAACGTTGTCTCGAGTAACGCGCATTTAAAGGTTTGAGTTCGAGTTTTATGTATATAACTTTAAAATTTTTCAACTTACCATTACTTTGTTATTTCTGGGCCATACAGTAAATCTTCCTCTTGAACTCGAAGATCTCATTTTCTAAAGCGCGAGTGTCTCTAGCCGCAATTCTAGCCTCGACGCCGCTCTGGGAGGAGCACCGGTCCGAACGCTTGAGGCGTTTCTCTTCGTTTTCCACGGCGAATGAGCAAGCCGTAGCGCTGATAACGATCCCCTGCAATCCGATGTTAAAAATGACCCACGCCCAATTTTTATCTATTTGTGCGACTTTTGCTCTCGAAAACATGTGTTTTGGAGCGTAAGTTCCAACCAATGAATTCAGTGCTTCATTGCTGTTCTCCGTACAGGCGCCAAGGCATCTCTCGATCAAATTAATGTCAGTCAGAAGTTCGTAAACATCAACGATAGCTTAAATAACTTCACTCCTCAATGGTGGCCTACACTCGAAAGTATCCAGTGTCCCATTCATCTCAGTTTGCTGCGGATTGTGATTCGTTGAACACCTGCGATAAAGAGTCACCGTGATCGCTTCTTTAACGCTACTTTTTTGGAAACCATGTACTTGGGGCATTTGGTGGGCAAGTACACCTATATCGATATGTCCTTCGACCTAGAACGCTACAATAACTTTACAGAGAAGGAGATATTGATCCGAGTCGCATTCAACCTAAGCACTGAGAGGGCGTGTGCATGCTTCCATTGAAACATGATTTCCAGATATAAAGAATAATTTTTCGATAAAACCCCGTCGATCACATATACTTTATAAGGAGTCAAAATGAAAAAAAAAGTTCCGAAAACTCGTGAACGGGAAACTCCCTTAAGTATGTTCGAAAAACGTGAAAAATTTAACCTGGGGCTAAATTGAGGACATACAAATTCTGACAACATGAATGAAGATCTTGTGGTGATGGATGGAGAAATCATTGATAGCGTCGAAAAATATAGATGTGTATTGAATCTATAATAGCAAAAAGCAACTGCAGCACTGAGGAAATAATGATAATGCTACAACCTGGAAAGGGCGCTACGATTAAATAACGCAAGTTGCTAATGGAAAGGAAACTGCAACTACTGACCAAAATAAATATCACAAACTTTCAGCTCCCGTATAGTTTTGCACGGATGTGAGTCACAGAGACTGAAAGAAGTGAATCAGAGGAAAATCGATTCTTTTTAGTGTGGATTTGGAAGGGGTACTGAGGATTTCCAGGACTGAAACATAGTTAAAAAGAGTCCTGGCAAATTAAACCAAAAACATCCCTGGGGACCAATGAAATTATGCTACTTTGGGCGTAACATGAAGGCAAAAGACTCACTAGAAAAAACTGTAACGCTTGGAAGTCAAGGATATAGAGGAAAATCAAGGAGAAGGTGGATAGAGGACATCAAAGAAAGCGCTAGAACGACCCTGCGAAGATTGAAGGCCGAAGCAACGTCCAGAAGAACGTGGGAGTCGAAGACGACTTGTTGGATCATAAAAACGTGTGTAGAGTAGTATGCGATACAGGGAATGACTCACGGCTGCCAGGAGGCGTCCACGGAGAGGCGCAGATCGGACTCGCAGCGTGCCTCGTTCCGGCAGCCCGTGTTGAACGGGATGAGCACCGAGCCGCCCACGCTGCGCTGCGGGTCCGCCACCGGGCAGTCGCCGCAGAACACGCCGTCTGCAACAGCGCGAGGCCTCCTGCAGTCCTCATACCTCGGACGTCATTCTGCAGTCCTAAAGTACTGATATAGTCAGGCAGCAGCAGCCGGCAGAGAGGCAAGCAGCAACGGTGAGGTGACCGATTTTGTCACATTTTACGAGTTCCTAATCAGGAGCGAACTGCATAATTTCATCTGTGTGCTTCGGTAGTTTTAGTTTCTCGAGTTTCTGCGGGTTAATTCAATGTTGACTAGACACAGTTCTCGCGTTTTCGTTTGTGTCGGAAAGTAAACCGGGTTTGTGACGTATTACAAGTCAACAGCGAATTATTTAGGCTCTCCTGTGTGCTTGTAATAGAACCCAGTACGTTGTCCTCGGTGGTGGATAGCAATGTGTGGCTGTTTGTGGATCATGCTGTTGATGCTGTGGTGTACGGAAAGGTGTCGTCGTTGAGTGACTGTAGGAGGATACAAGATGACTTGGACAGGATTTGTGATTGGTGTAAAGAATGGCAGCTAACTCTAAATATAGATAAATGTAAATTAATGCAGATGAATAGGAAAAAGAATCCTGTAATGTTTGAATACTCCATTAGTAGAGTAGTGTTTGACACAGTCACGTCGATTAAATATTTGGGCGTAACATTGCAGAGCGATATGAAGTGGGACAAGCATGTAATGGCAGTTGTGGGGAAGGCGGATAGTCGTCTTTGGTTCATTGGTAGAATTTTGGGAAGATGTGGTTCATCTGTAAAGGAGACCGCTTATAAAACACTACTACGACCAATTCTTGAGTACTGCTCGAGCGTTTGGGATCCCTATCAGGTCGGATTTAGGGAGGACATAGAAGTAATTCAGAGGCGGGATGCTAGATTTGTTACTGGTAGGTTTGATCACCACGCGAGTGTTACGGAAATGCTTCAGGAACTGGGGTGGGAGTCTCTAGAGAAAAGACGGCGTTCTTTTCGTGAATCGCTACTGAGGAAATTTAGAGAACCAGCATTTGAGGTTGACTGCAGTACAATTTTACTGCCGCCAACCTACATTTCGCGGAAAAACCACAAAGATAAGATAAGAGAGATTAGGGCTCGTACAGAGGCATATAGGCAGTCATTTTTCCCTCGTTCTGTTTGGCAGTGGAACGGGGAGAGAAGATGCTAGTTGTGGTACGAGGTACCCTCCACCACGCACCGTATGGTGGATTGCGGAGTATGGATGTAGATGTAGATGTAGATGTAGATGATAGTTTAGTTTTTCTATCTCTGCATATTAATTTACTTTATTAGACTCACTTCTTGCGTTTTCGTCAGTGTCTACAGTAGAGTTTCATAGCACATGTCGATAGTTCTTTGTTTGTGTAGTGTAGTTTTCCATATTCTTTAGTATAGATAGCGACTGTGTGACTACTGTGTGCAGATGCTCTCGGCTCCAGGCTGCGATGGCTTCGGTTACACTGCTTGAGGCTGCAGTGGGTAGGTATCACGGTTATAACTCGGCCATGTGAATCCAACGGACGTCCAGCACGACCCACGACTCCGCCGATCGGTCTGCACCATTGGCCACGTGCAATAGCTCCATACTTAACAAGCATATACAACCACTCGCTCGAAGAAATATGTCTACCCAACGACTGGAAATTTACACAGGTCACACCAACATTCAAGAAAGGCAATAGGAGTAATCTACTAAATTACAGGTCCTTATCATTAACGACGATATGCAGCAGGATTTTGCAACATATGTTGTGTTCGAACATTACGAATTACCTCGAAGAGAACGGTCTATGGACACAGTAAACACGGACTTACAAAACATTGTTCTTGTGAGACACAAGTAGCTCTTTTTTCACACGAAATGTTTAGTGCTATTGACAATGGATTTCAAATTTTTTCAGTATTTCTAGATTTCCAGAAGGCTTTTGACACTGTACTTCACAAGCGGCTTGTAATAAAGTTGAAAGCTTATGGAATATAGTCTTTCGGGCGACTGGATACATGATTTTCTGTCAGAGAGATCACAGTTGGTATTAACTGACGGAAAGTCATTGACTAAAACAGAAGCGATTTCTGGCGTTCCCCAAGACACTGTTACAGGCTCTCTGCTGTTCCTTAACTGTACAAACGACTTAGGACCAATCCGACCAGCCGTCTTAGGTTGTCTGCAGATGACGCTGTCGTTTACCGTCGAGTAAAGTCGTAAGAAGATCAAAACAAATTGCAAAACGATTTAGAAAAGATATCTGTGTGGTGCGAAAATTGGAAATTGTCCCTAAATAAGTGTTACGCCATTCACATGAATGCTGAAAGAAATCAGTTAAATTTCAGTTACACGATAAATCAATCAAATCCAAAGACAGTAAATTCAACTTCCTGACTAGGAATTACAATTACTAACATTTTAAATTCACCGGCAGGGTGGCCGAGCGGTTCTAGGCGCTACAGTCTGAAACCCCGCTACCGCTACGGTCGCAATTTCGAATCCTGCCTCGGACATGGATGTGTGTTATGTCGTTAGGTTAGTTAGGTTTAAGTAGTTCTAAGTTCTAGGGGACTGATGACCGCAGCAGTTAAGTCACATAGTGCTCAGAGCCATTTGAACCATTTTAAATTCGAAAGAAATATAGAAAATGTTGTGGGGAAGTCGAACCAGAGACTGCGTTTTATTGGCAGAACATTATAAGATGCGACAGGTCTGCAAAACAGGCTGTCTACACTACACTTACCTGTCCTCTTTTGGAGTAATGCTGCGCCGTGTGGAATTCTTACCAGACAGGATTAACGGAGTACATCGAGAAAGTTCAAAGTACAGCAGCACGTTCTGTACTATCGAGAAATCGGAGAGAGATTATCATGGACATGGTACAGGATTTGGAGTGGACATGATTAAAACAAAGCCGTTTCGCGTTGTGCCGGGATTTTCTCATGAAATTTCAGTCACCATCTTCCTCGGCTGAATGCGAAAATCTCTTGTTAACGCCGACCTACATAGGAAAAAACGATCGTGATAATAAAATAACGGAAATCGGAGCTCGCATGGAAAGATATAAGTGTTCGTTTCTTCAACGTGCTGCTTGAGAGTGGAATAATTGGGGTTTATTGTGAAGGTGGTTCGATTAGCCCTCTGCCAGGACTGGATTCGCAGAGTATCCATGTAGATGTAGATGTAGATATAGATATAAAAGCAGCCAGTATGGTGTGCTACATCCGTTTATAACAGTCTTCACGGAAATACACTCCTGCTATTAAAAATCGTAACACGAACAAAGAATCACACACATTTGGTTTGCAGATGTATGCAAGTGTTACACCCTTTGCAGATAGACAGTGTAAAACATGTGAACTGAGCAAGTGTATCGGGCAAAAAATTATGTCCCGATCCAAATAACGAAGTGGCTGAGGGTCAAGCGTGGGAGGGGGAGAACGTTGGCGGTCCACGTTTGTCTGCGTACACAATATCGCTGCGGCAGCAATAGCTACGTTCTCCATCTGCATCTACATCTATACTTGCCCTTCTTTCCGTTCCATTCACAGATGGAGCGTGGGAAGAACGACTGTTTAATTATAGCTGTGCTTTCTCTAATTAATCTAATCTTGTTTTCACGGTCCCTATGGGGACAACACGTAGGTGTTTATAATACATTCCTGGCCATCATTTAAAGCCGGTACTTCAAAATTTGTAAGGAGGATTTATCATGGTACTTTGCATCTATCTTCAAGTGTCTACCAGTTCAGTTTTTTCAGCATCTCTGCTACACTCTCCCACGGACCGAAACAAATCTGTGACCATTCGTGTTGCCCTTCTCTCTAGGCATTCAGGATCCCGTATTAGCCCTATTTAGTACGTGTCCCACGCACTTGAGCAATTTTCTGCCGGTATGAATGAGTTATTTGTAAGCAATTTCCCTTATATTGCATTTCCCTAGTCTTTTACCAATAAACCGCAGTCTTCCACCTGCTTTACATTCGCTGAACCTATGTGATCATCCCATTTCATATCCCTACAAGGTTTTCTTTAAATTAAAAACAGTCTTGGTTGTAATTTATTCTTTTATTAACAAAGCATTTCGCCTTCGTGTGGCTTCTTCAGATAATCTATAGGGATAACGAAACAAGCAATAATTAGGGTATGGTCTTAGCATGCACAATTCTAATTGTGAATAAGAAATTGTTACTGACCGTAAATTTTTTCTTTTACGACATTTTAGAAACCAAAAAAACTCTGTGCTAGAATACAGCATGCGTCGAATCAGGTGAACCTGTCGAGACTAGTCAAACACAACTACCATAATATCATGTAACGGCGGGATAGAATGTTGAATAAATAATCATATTGAACGGAACATACCTTAAGGGGCTCCGGAAAGGCTCAAAATCATGAAAAGTTCAATTTTTACTTTTTTGCGTTTTCTGAATCTGCAGACTATTACCTTTTAATAGATATATAATTTATTCAATTCCGAAGACTACAACTATTTTTAAATTTTTTTTGAAATGTGTTCTACATGGGCGTGACCCACTGTGGCGCTGTTAAACTGCTGTCAAATGGTGTTATTATTAACGTCCGTGTTCATCAGGTACATTTTAGTGATGTGAGATAAAGTATGTGTTGTGGCGAACCTGTGATGGTTCAATATATATCGCTGGTGTGATTGTCGATTGTTTCATGTTTATTTACTCTGTCGTTATCTCGAAAATATTCGTAATTAATTCTGTTTCTTGAGTCTCTGTTTTGTTGAAGTATAATAATGAGTAAAAGTAAAGTTATTAGAAATCCTCTGAAGGCTTTTAAGAAAAGGAGAAATGTTGGAAAGCCAAAGGTATGTGTTATTACTGTACACAATAAAGACGATGAAAATCCCCAACATAGCTTGTGTCCCAAAGAAGAAGACAGTTGGTGTAAATATAACAAAGGATTGCTAACTGGTGAAGTGTACACTCATAAGCATAGTCTGCCTCATGCAATAATGGAGGTGATAAAACCTATTTTCAGAGACTTAGCAGCACCTGAACTGTTGAAAAAGTGTATTCACGGAAAAACTCAAAACCCCAATGAAAGTGTAAATAGTGTTATATGGTCGAGAATCCCCAAGACTATTTGTTGGAATAGAAACACTTCACTTTGGTGTGTATGATGCTGTTGCGACTTTCAATGATGGCAACATTTTAAGGTGCAAGGTATTTAGAAATATGGGAATGAAGATAGGTTCTAACATGGTACGAGCGATGCTTGCTTTAGACAAGGAACGCCTTCGGGCTGCAGACAGGGCTGTAAAGAGTCTAGAAATACAAGCAAGAGTAAACAGGAGGAGGAACAAGAGGAAGCTGGAGGACGAGTTTGCAGAGGATGAAGATAATCCATCCTATGGACCTGGAATGCACTAAAAAGTTAATCCAATCTTTGTCGCTCGATTCCCAAAACTTTTATTTTCTCATACTAATTACATGTTTTCTAAGGATCTTCTAAACATATTTATTTCAAACTTTCAGTAAATGTTACACAGTCAGTACCTTCTGCATAATTTAACACAGCCTTTTTTCCAAAAAACTGTATATTTTTGAATATATAAATAAAAAATTGCAAAAAAATGTTGTGAATTTTCATTACAATTGAAAAAATCATCTTTAATAACTGAACTAAAATTTTGTAAAATCCCTGTGTTAAGTTGTAGCCCATATTCCAATAAATAATCTGTAAAAAGTTCAACTTCCTACCTCAAATACTTTGTGAGCAAAGATGTAATTTATAAGCGTTATTTTAACATTGCAAGTATAGGGCGTTCCGGAGCCCCTTAATAAAATCGTACCAGCTGGCCAGAATGGTACAAAGGTAGGACCACACTCATAAAGAAGTGTACACATCTAAATAGAATACACAGAGATGCCGCCGGAACTTTACCGCAGGAGCGTCAGGTGGGTACACAGACGAGCAATGGAATAAGGCTTGCATACAGTGACTATAAAGGACACACATAGTGACGCTCAAAGCACTTATATGGCAGGCAGCATATTTAATGCTTATAAAAACACCCAGAATTGCAGAATCACTGTAATGATATTAAGAGGTTACAGTTAGTCAGAACATAGTCGCACATGAAGGGAAATAGATAAATCAGTAGCACAAGCGGTAACTAAGTAAAACCGTAAGATAACCACCATAGATGGCCGTCATCCCAGTAACCGGGGATAAAACAAATTCTTAAAACAGCGAGTCACAACTCGAATTGAAAAGTATAGTCTCTATGAATGAATTATTTGGGAGGTGACGGGGCGGGAAAATTAATAAAACCGAAATGGCAACCCCCTTGAAAATAACGAAAAATTATGTAAAAACTTGAAAACTGCCTTCATTGAACCGTAATAGCTTTGTTTCCTGCTAGTGAACTGGTCGTTCAGCAATTGTTTGTCGACTGCACACGTATGTCTAAAGACTTCCTTCTCTTCCAATGCCCGCCGGAGTGGCCGAGCGGTTCTAGGCGCTTCAGTCCGGAACCGCGCGACCGCTACGGTCGCAGGTTCGAATCCTGCCTCGGGCATGGATGTGTGTGATGTCCTTAGGTTAGTTAGGTGTAAGTAGTTCTAAGTTCTAGGGGACTGATGACCTCAGAAGTTAAGTCCCATAGTGCTCAGAGCCATTTGAACCACTCTTCCAACAAATAAAGCTTTCTGCCTTTCCGAGTACCATGTAAGATGCAAAGATCATCGAGCGTGGACAGATGGTGGTCTGCAGACTTCAGGTGTTCAGCAATAGTAGACTCTCGCTTTACTTGACCTTTTTTTGGTTATCAAATGCTCGCTAAATCTCGTTCTAAGCATCCAACCAGTTTAACCAATACAGAATTAAAGGCAGGCATTGCATTCTAGTCTGTAAGCATCAGAGGAAGCATACCAGTCTGTAGAAGGCCGCTCAGTATTCACGTAAGAGTTGTGAACTTTATTATGCGGTGAAAAAGCTACACTAACATCAAGAGGTTTTTAATAAATTAGCTATCAGATACGATAATTTCCTCAGAAAAGGAAGCTTTATTAATCTCTGTAGTGGTGACTAAGTGTTATACCAAGGAATTTGTATGTGTTAACACATTCCATCTGTGACTCGTTGATACTGTACAAAGTTTTTCTAGTTTTGTGAAGTGTTCAGTTTTACATTTTTTTAAATTTACAGCGAGTTGCCAATATTTACGCCACTCTGAAATCTTACCAAGATCTGACTGATATACCTGCGAAAAACTGAGGTTACTATTAATATTATGTACAAGGTCATTAACATATATCATGAACAGCCAAGGTCCCAACACATTTCCCTGGGGCATAACCAAAGTTACTTCTACATATGTCTATGATTGTCGATACAAGTCAACATACTACGTCCCATCAAAACATCCTGAATCCAGTCACAAATTGCGCTCGTTGAGCCATACGATACTACTTTACTTTTGATAATAAGCATAGATGTAGTACTGAGTCAAATGCTTTTCGTAAATCCAGAAATACTGCATCTGCCTAGCCGTCTCGATGCACCGCTTTCTGGTATCATGTGAGAAAAGCACGAGTTCTGTACCACATAATCAGTTAGAGATATCTCATAACGTTTCAGTTCAGAAAGTGTTCTAAAACAGCATACGAATGTCAAGGATACTGGACAGTAAGTCATTTCTGCTATCCTTATTGCAGACGGGTGTGATTAGTGCTTTCTTCCAAGCAATGGGTGCAGTTCTTTGTTCGAGGGATCTACACTATACTATAGTTAAAAGAGGCAGTAACTTAGCCGCAAATTCGGTATAGAACCTGATAGGGATTGCATAGGGTTCTGGAGCTCTGTCCGATGTTAGTGATTTCAGCTGTTTTCTCAACACCAATGACACTAACAAATATATCACTCAACTCTTCAGTGGTGCAACAATTAAACTGGGGCACTACCCCTGGATTTTCATTTCTAAAGGAACATTTGAAAATAGAGTTCAGCGTTTCCGCTTTTGCTTTGCTACCCTCAATTTCAGTCTCTGTCCAGTCCATGAGTATGTGGACACTAACACCCATTGCATATTAATAGAGTTTCTTTGAATAATAAAATGACTGCGCCAAAACTAGCTGCAATAAGGTAATATATTTCTTTGAATATTTTACATGACAGGCCTGTTTCGGCTTATTGCCATTATTAAGTGACCTGCGAAAATAACGTCGGTAAGATTATCTCTATATAAATCGTGTCTCTTTTATGTTTACAATTGCCGTAGTACTTACGGATAGTTGTAAGTGCCGACCATATTGCATGTATAGTAAATTTTTTATGCCATGTCTTGGTTAAAATATTACTTTTTGTACTTACAAAACGTAAAAATATGTTTTTTTCAAATATTTTGACAGTTCAGTTTTGACATGATAATTAAATCAAGACCCTAAGCTGCCGGCAGGCGTTCATATACATCAACGGGGACAGTGGAAAATGCGTGCCCCGACCAGGACTCGAACCCGGGATCTCCTGCTTGCAAGGCAGACGCTCTACCCATTTTCTTTATTCTTTTTTTTTTCTTTTTTTCGTTCTTGATCGCTGTGTTTGCTCGTTGCGGACGTCACAGGACATCCGTTTAAGTTCGTTTGTTGATCCTTCTACTCAGTTTTGTATTACAGAGGCCAACCAGCTCTCTGACCGAACACGCTGAGCTACCGTGCCGCCTTCCATCTGAACCACCGAGGGGACAGAGAATAGTGCAACTGCAGGCATTTATCCCTTGCATGCTCCCCGTGAGACCCACATGCCCAACTTAATGTCCACACACTACATTCGTAGTGCCCCTGCCCATTACAATTATTACTCTCGGCGGACTCTCTTACCGAGTCCCGTAAGAGTTCGGGCAATGCGTGTGCATCTGCACAGAATAACTAGGTAAATGGCAGGTTAGAAAGAATAGATATGATCTTCATATAGTTAAGGCTAACCAGCCATTGACCTTCTTCTGTGCAGATGCACACGCATTGCCCGAACTCTTACGGGACTCGGTAAGAGAGTCCGCCGAGAGTAATAAGTATAATTGGCAGGAGCACTACGAATGTAGTGTGTGGACATTACGTTGGGAATGTGGGTCTTACGGGGAGCGTGCAAGGGATAATCCCAGCAGTCGCACTATCTTCTTTGCCCTCGGTGGCTCAAATGGAAGTCGGCACGGTAGCTCAGCGTGTCCGGTCAGAGAGCTGCGTGCTCTCTGTAATAAAAAAAACTGAGTCAGGGAATCAACGATCACCTTGAACGGATGTCTTGTGACGTCCGCCCAGACCAAACGCAATGAACTATATGGAACAAAAGAAAAAAAAAAGAAAAAGAAAAAATAAAAGATGTATAGAGCGTCTGCCGTTCAAGCAGGAAATCCTGGGCTCGAGTCCCGGTCGGGGCACACATTTTCAACTGTTGCCGTTGGTGTATATCAACGCCTGTCAGCAGCTTAGGGTCTTCAATTAATTATCATTTCATTCTAGAGAGCTGCATGGTCACCGCTGGTATCTGTCCGAAAGAACAGATACTATCTTCATATCAATTTTGACTGTTCTTTACTACTATGCAGTACGTTTACGAAGTATATACAGCTTAAAACAAATGACGTCACATTAAGTAGCTCTTGGTTTCCTTTAAATTTTATCAATGGTCTGTGTAGCTTTTATTTACAGAAAGACTATTTCTTTTCGTATTCTATTATGTCAAAGTTTTTTAGATTACTATCACTGGTATTAAAATTTCGTCAGGTTTGGCCAACATACAAATTTTTGAAATCGTCACGTGTAGGCTATTCCATGTTTTGTTAAAGTTTCTCTGGTAAGATTTATGTCATCACGTATCGTGGTGGGTTTCAGTTTTGTGTGTTTGTTGTATAATTTTGTCAGTATATCTGGGTCAAAATCATTTTTGAAGCCTATGTGACTGTGTGTTTTCGTTTCTTTTTGTGTAGCTGGTTGTTCTAGAGGTAAATTGATTTTTCTGTTAATTATGGAGTGGGGAAAGCCTGCCTTTGTGTTTTAGGGTCAAACCGGTTTATTCAATTGTCTATTTCAAATTCCGTAGTAAATTTGATATTGGGATGGAGTTTTTTCAGTGCCTGATGGATATTATTGATGAAACTTCCTGGCAGATTAAAACTGTGTACCGGGCGACACTCGAACGCGGGACCTTACCTTTCGCGGGCAAGTGCTCTTCTAGCTGAGCTACCCAAGCACGACTCACGGCCCGACCTCACAATTTTACTTCCGCCAGTACCTCGTCTCCTACCTTCCAAACTTCACAGAAGTTCTCCTACGAAACAGGAGGTACTGGCGGAAGTAAAATTGTGAGGTCGGGCCGTGAGACGTGCTTGGGTAGCTCAGTTAAAAGAGCACTTGCCCGCGAAAGACAAAGGTCCCGAATTCGAGTCTCGGTCCGGCACACAGTTTTAATCTGTAAAGAAGTTTCAAAATCAGCGCACACACCGCTGCAGAGTGAAAATATCATTCTGGATATTATTGATGTCTGTATTGTTCCTATCAATCAGTATTAACGTGTCATCTACGTATGTATAACAGTAGATGATCTTTTTAAGTATTTTCAATTGTGAATTGAAAACTTTTCTTCTAATGTGTTGAGAAATTATCTGCAATTGTGCTAGCTACGCAAATTCCCATAGTTACTCCATCTACTCTGATGTAGATTTTTTCATTGAATTTGAAATAATTTTGTGATAAACTGGTTTTAAGTAGATTTATGGTTTCATAAGTTCCTGCAGTAGACGTCTGCAATAAACGTTTTCCTATGCTGCAATAGAATGTGTTTTATAATTTCTGTTGTTTCCTGTACTGGTATGTTGGTATATAGGTTTGTAATGTCAGGAGAGACAAATTAGCCATTAGGTGGAATCTGTATTCTTTTATTGCTTTTTCTAAAGTACGTGAATTTTTGTGGTATATTTCTTGTTGTATGTGTACAGCTCAGTTAGTAGTTTGTTCAATTTTTTACTTATCAAATTTATAGTTCACAATTGGCCGAATTGGATTCGATATTTTATGTACCTTTGATTGAGTACGTAACGTTGGTGTGCTTGATTCGTAATACTACATAATGTCTTTTCATATTCCGTTTGTATTACATTGCAATTTTAACATTTCTCTTTAGTTGTGCTGTGTATTTATTTGCTGTGTTATGTGGCGGTTCTGTGATGTTAGTTACGAAAAAGTCGTAACTTTATTTGTGTAGTCATTTTGGTTGGCTATAACAGCACAATTTCCTTTGTTCAATTTTGCTGCAACTGCATTGTTTTCATGTAATTTTTATTTATGGCTTTGAGAGTAATGTGTTCTGACTTTTGTTTCTTATGTATTTTCGCATTATGTCTTTCATTTTCCACAATTTCTGCTACATGGTGACATACATCTTAGCAGAGAAACATTAACAAAACATAGAACAATCTGCATACCTACAGTTTACCTAGGATGAATATCAAATAAGATAAATACACTGTTTAAATCGACATTCATACAACTGGCTCTCTGTACAAATAACACTCTTATAAGGAAATTACGTTCAGCCACAACCAAATCTCATGATATGCCACTTCTGGAATATGTAACTCTCACAATTTCTGTGTTGGCCAAACTGGACGAAATTTTAATAAGAGATTTAAAGAACACACTAGAAACAGTGACAGCAATCTTTCAAGCTTCTATTTACATCTGAAAACTCAGCACCATAAAGCCGAGGAAACTGAAACTGCGTTAGAAATATTATGCAAAATTCCGAAAGGACTTATTATGAACATTGCCGAAGAAATGGAAATTTACATTCATACAAGGGAATATCCACACGAAATTTTAAATGTACACACATATTTTAAATATAAATACTATCTCGAAAACTTTATTGGCACAATAGAATACGAAAAGACATTGTCTTACGCTAAACAAAATTGACACAGACCACAGCTAAAATTTAGAGCAACCTAAGAACAAAGTAATGTAACATCATGTCTGGTAAGCTATATATACTTTGTTGACATATAGTAAAGAACTGTCAAAACTCAGCTGTCAAAATATATGACAGAGACATATTTTTACATTTTGTAAGTTCAAAAACTAATATTTTAACCAAGACATCACAGAAAAAATTTACTATAGATGCAGTATGGTCGTCGCTTCCAGCTAGTCGCAATTGTAAACACAACAGACTCGATTTACGCAGAGATAATCTTACCAATGTTATTTTCGCTGATCGCTTGATAACAGTAACAACCCGACACATGTCTGTCTTGTAAGCTATTTAAAGAAATATATTACGTTCTTGCAGCTAGTTTTGGAGCATACATTTTCATTATGTCTTATACTGAAGTATACTATGCTGTGGGCCCAACGGAACGAAACAGATTCTTTGGTTTTGTGAGAGATCCTTTAATAATATTCTACAATGGTAATCGTTAAAGGCTTCACCCATTGCCCTCTTGACGGCCAAATGTGTTTCCTTCAGCAGTTCGCAATCTCTAGTCCTATGCCTTCTCTTACATTTATTATGCAGTGGTCTTTGTTTCTTTAGAAGTTTTTTTACAGTGAATGCACACCATGCGCGATATGGGACGCTATCCTGTTGGCCGTCTTTCCTATACCCACCACCGCGGCCACGAACGATTACATCGCTGCCAATGATATGCAAACATCCCCTCTGCGGAGCTCCAGGGGCGGATCTACTTAAGTTCAGACATCGAGGCACAGATCCCATTTTTTGTTGTTTGCCATTTCATAACATTTACAGACTTTCATAACGCTCAGGGCTCGTCATTTATGGAACAGTCGTTATATTGAAGGCTGACAGAATTGTAAACCTTTGTATCTGGCTATATTTCAACGTTCAAATCAACTGTCAGCAACTGACGCTGCAACTACAGCCAAAAGATTTACTTATTACTTTTACTGTTTGATATTAAATGTAAAATAAATTAATATCTGAATTCTCCATTCTCGAAGCACATCTGTTCCTCGCTCCTGTATTCACTAAAGAACCACAAAGCGTGCAAAGGAAGTTACAACATATTGACGACGAGGAATGGGATTAGAGGAATAAGGAGCTTTGAACACCAGACTAGGACAACTTTTTCTTTTTCTTTCTATTGAATTGTTTTGTGTGTGTACGTGTGTATGTATGTATGTATGTGTGTGTGTGTGTGTGTGTGTGTGTGTGTGTGTTCACACGTATATTAAGTTGACATAAGTTGAAATATTCAAGCTGAGATATTTAAGGAATCGTGGCAAACAAGGGGGAGAAACATTTAAGTGCTGAGTAGTGTCTACTATCTCTTGTTCAGTTTCAGAGTCAACATATATCAAAACTGCTGTCAGCAGCTTCTTGCCTCGTACAAGCACTTGTGGACCAGCAGCAAAAGGCACCAGAAGCTTACGACGGAGTTCAGCTACCGCCTCTGCTCTTCTGACAGATCGTTGAGAAGAAGGAAAGATGATAAGAGTACGTAGCACAGCTGCATCAACACTCCGGCGCCTACAAAATCGAGGTGAATCATGTCGTGCATTTTCTTTTCCTATACAGGAGCGTACACGTACCAGCTATTAGTGAAATTATTTCTCCTCGGTGAGTCGCAAACCCAGCCCAACGATATCACAATTGAAAGATTAGACGACTTATTTGGGAGTCAATTACACGTTGTCGCTGCTCTGTATAGTTTTTCCCACACGCACAGCGTCGTAGTGATCAATCCTACAAAGAATGGATTACGGAATTGCAGGTCATGACTATAATCCAATTGTGTCTGTGGTGCAATTGTCAGGATGAATTTCTTCGCGATTCGGTTATTCTGAATCTATCAGACCAGAGATTGATGGCCGATATTCTAAAGCATCGCAACCCTAGCGTCAGGGAACTAATTTATAAATGCACGCGGAGTTCTGGACACAGCGGAGCAAGATTTCTTCCTACCAGTTATCGCATCACTTGAGACAAACAACCCATGCCCCAGCCACAGCCATGGCCCCAGCACTCGCAAATCAGCGCCGCGTAAACAAGGCCGGACACAATTACACAAAGCGTTTGCCGCACCGGTGCAACGCTAATTCCACTGCTTCAGCTCCGCACAAAGCGAAGTCGTGTGTGAAATGCTATGTCACCCGTTACCTGAAGGCAAGCTGAATGCAATTTTTGTCATCGAACGGGACATACAAAACCGGTCTTCCTGCGAAAGACTAGAAGGCCCTCCTCTGATTCACGCGGGAATAATGTAAAGTAATGAAAAGCAGGAAAAAATGAAAATAAATTTCATTTCATGTTCAGATTCTGCCTCGTCCTGCTCAAAGCTCAGACAAGCGAAGATATAGGAAACGGACACACACGCGTTCAGAGCAAATACCACACACTTCAAGTAGGCTCTCCAAGTCTCGAAATTCACGAAAGTGCTCTAGCGCGCATGTGGAAACGGAGAATAGTTTTTCGCAGCACCAAATGGACAACAGTTATCCGAGAAAACGCCGAAAACTGTGGATTACATTGCAAATTTGTAACCAGTCAGTGCCTTTTCAGTCAGACACCGGAGCTTCTGTGACGTTGCTTAACCTAAATACGTGCGAAAATACCAGCCAACCACCTTCGCAAACATTAAATCTGCATCTCATCGCTTAAACAGCGCAACAACGTCAGCATTCCAGTGCTTGGAACGTGCCACTGAATTGCAAAATACCGAAACACGACGATAGAAGTATCTATCACTGTAGTTCGCTCACGCTTGAGTCCAAATATTTTCGGCAAGGATGCGTTTAATTCCTTCGAATTGGACATACAGGGAATTGTGCATGCCAAAAATTTCCCATGCCACAATTCAACAACCTGTTATAAGTATCAACATTTGTTAGACGGTACTCTGGGGTGTGCAAAAGATTTCCACGCTTACATTACGCTGAAAGCTAATGCGCAACCCAAATGCATTACACGACGACGTCGGCAAGAAATTCAGCGACTGGAATTTGTTGATCTCTTAAATCCTATTTCGGCAAGTCAGTGGGCAACAGCCTTTGTCATCATTCGCAAACCAAATGGGAAGATTCGTCTTAGTAAGGATTTCAAACGCACAGAAAATTCAGACAGTTATTGATTCCCACCCGCTCCCACATATTGAGAAAATTTTAGATCCCTTAGCGGCACGATAGTTCTTCTCAAAAATTGATTTTTCAGACGCCTATCTTAACTTACCACTGGACGACGAGACAAAGAGAATTATTGTTGTGAACACTCACATAGGCTTGTTTGAATATCAACGCATATCTTTCGAATGTGCTTCCGCGTCTGCGTTGATTCAAAAATTTCTCGAACAAGTAACGTCGAAGGTGCCTTCTTGTTCTAACTACCTTTACAACATAATCATCTCTAGACAAATTTTGGAACAACATCTTTAAAATCCGGACTGCCTTTTTCAAATTCTCACTGCGGCGAGCCTCGAGTGTAATTTGCAGAAATGTTCTTTCCTCCACACAACGATTGAATACTTTCGTAGGACGGATCATCGACGCCAGTGGCGCTCGTTCTTCAACAAAACGTTTGCAAGGAATTCAGAAATAGCCTTCTCCTAAGAATTTACATGAACTGCAAGCTGTCCTCGGAACACTGACTTTTCACATGAAATTCATTGCTAACATGGCGTAAATTGCCGCGCCTGTGAACCGCCTCAGACGTCAAAATGTTCCGTTCCGTTGGACAAAAGACTGACCAAGCTTTTCAAAGACTGAAAAATGCACTGCTTAATCAACATTGCCTTATGCACTACGATCCGCTCAGACCTCTTGTGATGGCTGTAAATGCCTCGTCCCATGGCGGTTTTGTCCCACAAATTGGAAACACAGAAAGCCCCATCGCATTTGCTTCCAAAACTTCGAACAGAGCTCAGATTAATTATAGTTAGCTGGAGAAGGAAGCCCTGACTATAGTACCGGTATATACGGTGTCACAAAATGTCGTCATTACTTGTACGGCAGAAAATTTTTCCTGATCTCGGACGATAAGCCATTGCCTGCATTGTTTCACCAGTCGAAACAAGTTCCCGACAGCACTGCGGAAAAGCTTCAGTGCTGGTCGCTATTATTGTCAAATCACCAGTATGAAATTGTGTACCACCCGACGGCGTAACACGCAAACGCCGACTATTGTGTCGTTTACTTTTCGGCACACTTGCATTATTTGACGAAGCGGAAGCTTCCCGTTTACATATTGATTCTTCTCCCGTTTACATATTGATTCTTCTGATTCGCAAGCGCTGGATTCTTTTCCAATTGATTCACGGTGGATCGCACAAGGCTTGGAGCATGACCAGTCACTAAGATTACTAAAAAGTTACACTCGGAGAGGTCGACCGTGCTCTCAAAAATATATTCCCGATAAAAAAAATTTAAAAAAAGCCTCTGAGCACTATGGGACTAGACTTCTGAGGTCATCAGTCCCCTAGAACTTAGAACTACTTAAACCTAACTAACCTAAGGACATCACACACATCCTTGCCCGAGGCAGGATTCGAACCTGCGACCGTAGCGGTCGTGCGGTTCCGGACCGTAGCGCCTAGAACCGCTCGGTCAGTCCGGCCAGCTATTCCCGATCCCTTAGTGAAAAGGTATTTTGGGCAACACAGCTGTTTCCCTCTTGTGATTTGTATAATTCTGCTTCACACGCCTAACGAACGGACGAGAGTGTTAACCACGCCTCGTTGAAGCAGCAAGTCACTGTGGAACAATTCGCACTAAGTAGCAACATTGGTACGTGGATTGGTTGAGTAAGCCAATACGACTTGTGACGGCGCGCTGTCGCACATGCATGCACGATCAGGCCGCTCCGCGCCTAAAAATTCTCTCCTGACTACGTTCTGATACTGAATGGCAACGCCTCCATTTAGACTTTGCTGCTCCCATTTGGCAAACACATTGGTTGATTATGGTCAATGCATACAGCAAATACCCTTTTGTTATAACAATACCTTCCACGAATGCCACCAGCACTATAGTGGCGCTTCTTTATGTATTTTCTCTCGAAAGCTTGCCACAAACAACTGTTCTTCACATTTGACTTCCTTTTTCTTCAAAGGAATTTTGACAATTTTGCAAACAAAATAGAATACAGCATCTCAGGCCAGCACCATACCCGCCACAGTCTGATGGCGAGACCGACCGTTTCGTTGGAGCATTCAAGACGCAAATGTCAAAAGTTTGAGCTTCACATTCGTGTGATGATGCCTTACTCATATTTTTGATTTCATATCGTACTTTGCCTGCACCTGACATGTCGGCAGCATGAGGACATCACAGCTTGCTGCATTTGCTGCGTCCTTACCGCTCTGCTCCAGCTTCAGAATTCCCCACAAAGTTTCACTCGAACGTCAGAGTTCAATATCGAGGGTACAACAAGCCACAGTTGTGAGAACCTGGCGTTCTCATATCAGCCGGCAGTATGCAGCACACCACTTACGGCTGCGCAGGCACGTACCAGCGCCGCCAAAATCATGTACGGCTCCTTGAATTCAGTAATCCTGCCGCAGATGAAACTGTTTCAGCTTTCCTCACTTCACAGTCCGGCCGCCGTCCTACGCAGCATACCGAGCGGTGCCTCCACCCGTGGCCGTCTCGCCGACGGAGGTCGACGCCTGACCACCTGCGACGCCATTGCCATCAACACCGCAGATCGCCTCTCCCATGGTCATCGACTCTGTCACCTCGGCTAGTCTCCGTGGCCGGGACCCTCTGCAGCATCCTCAACGCTCCTGCGTGTCCCTTCGGATGCGACCTGCGCCTGGTTCTCTGGGGCAGTTTCCCTGGCTCTTGCAAGACGCAATGTCGGGACGCTGGTTGGTCTGCTATGCCGCCACTCAAGCAATCAGTCTAATCAATGTCCACGACACAGGCGTCCCCCAGTACCTTCAGAGATGGGTGGGAAGAGATGCGGTATCGTCCGGCATCCGGTCGGCTGCACTTAGAATATGTGCGCCACCAGTAACGCCGCCGTGTTTCCTATAGACGCCATCGCGGTATGAGGGCGCTGCCACAATTGCTTATGCCGCTGACAATGATATGGAAGCATCCCTTCTCTGGAGCTCCAGCGGCGGTTCTACTCAAGTTCAAACACCGACTTCTTTTTTTTCCAGGGGGTGGGGGCTGGGGTCATCAGTCTTCTCACTGGTTTGATGCGACCCGCCACGAATCCCTCTCCTGTGCCAGACTCTTCATCTCGGAGCAGCACTTGCAACCTAAGTCTTCAATTATTTCTGGTGTGTTCCAGTCTCTGTCGTCCTCTACAGTTCTTGCCCTCTACAGCTCCCTCTATTACCACGGAAGCCTTAAGAGATGTCTATCATCCTGTCCCTTCTCCTTGTCAATGTTTTCCACATATTCCTTTCCTCTCCGATTCTCCGCAGAACCTTCTCATTCCTTGCCTTATCTATCCACTTACTTTTCAACATTCGTCTGTAGTAACACATCTCAGATGCTTCGATTCTCTTCTATTCCCGTTTTCCCACAGTCCATGTTTCACTATCATACAATGCTGTGCCCCAAAAGTACATTCTCAGAATTTTCTTCCTCAAATTAAGGCCTATGTTAGATACTAGTAGACTTCTCTTGGCCAGGAATGCCCTTTTTGGCAGTGCTAGTCTGCATTTTATGTCCTCCTTGCTCCGTCCGCCATTGTTTATTTTGCTGCCTAGGTAGTACAATTCCTTAATTTCATCTACTTCGTAGCCATCAATCCTGATAAGTTTCGCTGTTCTCATTTCTGCTACTTCTCATTACTTTCGTCTTTCTTTGATCTACTCTCAATCCATATTCTGTACTCATTAGACTGTTCATTCTATTCAGCAGAGCCGGCCAGAGTGGCCGTGCGGTTCTGGGCGCTGCAGTCTGGAGCCGGGCGGCCGCTACGCTCGCAGGTTCGAATCCTGCCTCGGGCATGGATGTGTGTGACGTCCTTAGGTTAGTTCGGTTTAATTAGTTTTAAGTTCTAGGCGACTGATAACCTCAGAAGTTAAGTGGCATAGTGCTCAGAGCCATTTGAACCAACCATCTATTCAGCAGATCATTTAATTCTTATTCATTTTCACTCAGGATAGCAATATCATCAGCGAATATTATCGTTCATATCCTTTCACCTTGAATTTTAATTCCACTTCTGAATCTTTTTTTTTATTTCCTTCATTGCTTACTCGATGTACAGATTGAACAGTAGGGGCGATAGACTACATCCCTGTCTTACACTCATTTTAATCCGTGGACTTCGTTCGTGGTCGTCCACTCTTATTATTCCCTCTTGCTTCCTGTACATATTGTATATTACCCGTCTCTCCCTATAGCTTACTCATTTTTTTCAGAATTTCGGACATCTTGCACCATTTTACACTGTCGAACGATTTTTCCATACCGACAAATCCTATGAAAGTCTCATGGTTTTTCTTTAGTATTGCTTCGATTATCAACCGCAACTTCAGAATTGCCTTCCTGGTGCCTTTACCTTTCCTGAAGGCAAATTAATGGTCACCTAACACATCCTCAATAATCTTTTCCATTCTTCTGTATATAATTTCTGTCAGTAACTTGGATGCATGAGCTGTTAAGCTGATTATGCGATAATTCTCTCACTTGTCGGCTCTTGCAGTCTTCGGAATTGTGTGGACGGTATTTTTTCGAAAGTAGATAGCATGTCACCAGACTCATACATTCTACACACCAACGTGACGTGAATAGTCGTTTTGTTGCCACTTCCCCCAATGATTTTAGAAATTATGATGGAATGTTATCTATCCCTTCTGCCTTAAGCTCTCTTAAATTCTGATTCTAATGATGGATCCCCTATCTATTCTAATTTGATTCCTGTTTCTTTTTGTACCGCATCAGACAAATGTCGCCCCTCATTGAGGCCCTCAGTATACTCTTTCCTCCCATTCGCTGTCTCCTCTGCATTTAACAAGGAATTCCCGTTTCACTCTTAATGTTACCACTCTTGCTTTGGCGTTTTGACTTTCCTGTATGCTGAGTCTGTTCTTCCGACGATTATTTCTGTTTCGAGTTCTTCACATTTTTCATGCAGCCATTTCGTCTTAGTTTCCCCGCTCTTCCTAATTATTTCATTCCTCAGCGACTTGTATTTCTATGTTGCTGAATTTCCCTGTAAGTTTTTGTACTTCCTTCTTTCATCGATCAACTGAAGTATCTCTTCTGTTACCCACGGTTTCTTCGCAGTTACCTTCTTTGTACCTATATTTTTCTTTCCGACTCCTGTAATTGCCCTTTTAAGAACTGCCGAATCCTCTTCATCTGTACTGCCTACTGAGCTATTCCTTATTGCTGTATCTACAGCCTCAGTGAACTTCAAGCGTATCTTGTCAGTCCTCAGTATTTGCATATTGTTTCTTTCTGACTAATCTCTTAATCTTCAACCTATTCTTCATCACTACTAAATTGTGATCTGAGTCTATATCTGCTCCTGGGTAAGCCTTACAATCCAGTATCTGATTTCGGAATCTCTGCTTGACCATGATGTAATCTAACTGAAATCGTCTCGTATCACCCGGTCTCTTTCATTATATACCTCCTCCTTTTGTGATTCTTGAACAAAGTATTCGCTATTACGAGCTGAAGTTTATTACAGAACTCAATTAATCTTTCTCCTCTCTCATTCCTTGTTCCAAGCCCATATTTCCCTGCAAAATTTTCTTCTACTCCTTTTCCTGCAACTGCATTCCAGTCCCCTGTAACTATTAGATTTTCATCTCCTTTTATGTACTGTATTACCCTTTCGATATCCTGTGATATACTTTCTCACTCTCTTCATGTTCAGCTTGAGACGTCGGCATTTATACCTGTACTATCGTTGTCGGTGTTGGTTTCCTGTCGATTGTGATCAGAACAACCCTATCACTGTAATGTTCACAATAACTCACTCTCTGCCTTACCTTCCCATTCATAACGAATCAGACTCTTGTTACACCCTTTTCTGCTGCTGTTGATATTACCCTATACTCATCCGACCAGAAGTCCTTGTCTTCTTTTAATTTCACATCACTGACCCCTACTATATCTATATTGAGTCTTTGCATTTCCCTTTTCAGATTTTCTAGCTTCCCCACCACGTTCAAGCTTCTGACAGTCCGTGCCCCGATTCGTGGAAGTTATCCTTCCGTTGGTTATTCAATCTTTTTGTCATTATCACCTTCCCCTTGGCAGTCCCCTCCCCGAGATACGAACGAGGGTCTATACCGGAATCTTTTGCCAATGGAGACATCATTATGAGACTTTTTCATTTACAGGCTACATGTCCTGTGGATACGCTTTGTGTCTTTAATGCAGTGGTTTCCATTGCCTCCTGCATCCTCATGCCGTTGATCACTGCTGATTCTTTCGTCTTTCGGGGCAGTTTCCCACGCCAAGGACAAGAGAGTGCCCTGAACCTCTGTCTGTTTCTTCGCCCTCTTTGACAAGGCCGTTGACAGAATGATGGTGACTTCTTACGCTGAAAGTCTTTGACTGCCAATTTTGATTATTAATCAAAATTTAAGCGGTGGCGGATTTCGAACCTGGGACCAATGACGTTTTTGATTACTAATCAAAGACGCTACCCTCTTTTTTTATTGCTGATCACATTTTTGTTCTATATTGTTGGTTGAATTTGTTCGGGGTGGACGTCCGATGACATACATTCAGGTTCTTCGTTGATCGGTTCACTCAGTTTTTTATTAAAGAGGGGAGCTAACCCTCTGAGCGAACACGCTGAGCTACCGTGCCGGCGATCATTTTGTTCGTTATGGTTCGTTGTGTTTCGTCGTAGCGGACGTCACATGACATCCGCCGAAGCTCGTTGTTGATCTTTTCACTCAGCTTTTTATTACAGAGGGCAGCCAACTTTCCGACCGAACGCGCTGAGCTACCGTGCCAGCAAAATTTTAGAGTTCAGATGAGTTTTGAACTCACGACCCTCCATGCAACAGTCTAGTATCATAACCACTGCACCACGGTGACTGTGCTTGAATGGGCTCCTGAACAGTCTGTTCTAGGTAGGTCGCATACAAGGCATTAAGCAATGTTTCGTAGGATGTCTTGTCACGCACACCAGTTACAAAACTGTAATTTTGCCATTGGATTGTTGGATGCTTAAAGTCTCCGCCAAGGATAATAGTATGGTTGGGGAACTTAAACCTGGAGGTTTGGAGTCTGTTGGTCGATAGAAGGATCCGAATATGAATTTGTGTCCACCTTTGATACTGATCTCTCATACATTTTCAACTTCAGTCCCTTTGGAAGTGAGCTTCAATTTCAGGCTTTAACCAGGTTTGCATACCTTGTATAATGGATCATTTCAAACTCTGGTTCTTCGTTGTAAATGCTTCGGCAGTTAATCACAAGAATTTTAATACTCTCGCCTGTGCTGCGTATTTCTTTGTATCTTATACTGGCATTTCCGAGTTCCCTATAGCTAACCTTATCTACACTGGTTGGAGAGTCGCCTAATCTAAAAAAACCTTTGTGTGCACCTCACAAACAGTCAATTACCTTGACAGCCTCTGATGTATAGTGCACACATGGCCCGTTTAATGGAATTGTGCAATTCTCAACCCTATGGCAGGAAGTCGCAGAACCTTCGAAGTCTTTGGATCAATCCTTCCACTCGACTCAGAGCCAGGAGGCCCCGATTGTTTTGGGGACAATGCTGCAAGTCGTGAGCTTCGTTAAGACAATGTGTGCAAGGCTAATCTTCTCAGTCTTCTCTGCCAGTAGCTGAAATTATCCTTGTATGACTTCAGTCTGGACGATAGGTATATTTTTTCTGTTGCAGAGCAGAAGAGTGATTGAGGAATAAAATATTGTTGAAACCAACTGGGACAACACTAACTGGACCACACCCCTCCAGTACGTGACAGTGACGTAATCAATGTGAACACTCGGAAGGGCCGAAAGACGTACAAACAAGTAGTGAGCTTATTGCCTCAGACTGAGGGAGACACAGTGTCAAGAACACCTGATTTAGCATCTTCCCAACAGTGCAGAACGGACAAAGTGATATTTTGTCAAAGGGGCTAGATGTAGTTACCACACCTAGGGACGATGCCAGCCCGAAAGGCTGCAAACTTTGTATACAAGGACACCCAGTAGCTCTGAAGCTAAACATTAGGCAGCCAAGAACGATGAATGGTTCCAAAACAGGAGCACAGTCGGACACCAGTACAGGGGCATCGTATGATCGACTACTATAAAACCCCCGCCTACCTTCCGCTCACTCTCAAAGTCTGGCCACTCAATCTGCATCACTGATACCAATGGAAGGCCAACTAGTTTTAGGATGCCCTGGTGAATACGACGAAGTGTTGCCAGCCGCCGACAGCTTGGAGTCCACTGATTGGAGTCCACAGCCATCTGGCTGTGGAGGAAACTTCAACTCTGTGAGCTACATACCTGCCACCCACACCCTGACTACCTAAAGACGAGGGTCGGGCCGATTTTCCGTGGACGAATAACCGATCTGCCTATCTGGGAGCAGTAAGCGTACTGCCTTACTAGCTGTATGCTGGCACCGCCTCTTAGGCTATTCTCCATGTCACAGTTGGGTCTTCTGCCTACGCGACATCACCCAGGAACTGATAACAGGGGCATGCAGATTATTGTGGCCGCGCCTAAGCGCAGCTGCTCTCAACGAGAGCGCTGAGACTCCGACAGACGTCCACAGCAACGCCAGGCTGCAATGACGCGCCGGCCGCCGCACCCTCCGGCGACGGGGCCGCCCCATTGACCTGGGGCTGCGCCAGCAGATTCCTCGCCGGGCGCTGACACACTATCCTTTGCCTCTGTGCAACGTTCCCGGCTTCAGTTCCAGGCCGAGTCGGGGATTTTCTCCGCCCTGGGACTAGGTGTCTGTGTTGTACTTATTTCACCATTCGGGAAAGTGGCGAGACTGGACAGTGAAAAGATTAGGAAATTGTGTGACCGCTGATAACCAAGTAGTCGAGCGTCTCACAAGCCAATTACTGTCATCATCATCATCATCATCATTATCATATCATCACCTGTGCAAGGCGAGCTCAGCATGTCCGCTGCTAGGCCGCTCTGGGAAGAACACAGAGTGACTGTAAAACTCTCGGAAATAAATGCTGTTAACTCAATTATGTCTTATTAGTGCTTTGGAGCAACACAGGACCCCACTTCCACTGAGTACACCTGGTGTCCGCATCGGCAGTTTTCATCAGAAGTACATTTGAACTACAGAACTACTGACGATTAATTGACCTTTAGCCTATCGCATTTGCCTCGTCTTGACTCACGACACAGTTGGTTTCCGAAACAGGTAACGTTAATCTCACTGCCACAGCATCGTTTTCAGTGAAAGACAGGACCTCAGACTTGTTGCTGAGAGGTTTCTGCCCCTGCCTCCTCTGTACGGGGTGCCAAGGTCTACTACTGATTCGCCACTCTCACTCTAGTGGACTAGTAGCGATAGATCCCTTATGTCCTGTAGAAGAGACAGGATCACAGGAGAGGATAAAACTTGAGCTACCTTTGGTATCTCTGGTACCCGACTCTTAGGAAACTTCCAATGGTTTAACAATAAAAAAATGTTCAAATGTGTGTGAAATCTTATGGGACTTAACTGCTAAGGTCATCAATCTCTAAACTTACACACCACTTAACCCAAATTATCCTAAGGACAAGCACACACACCCATGCCGGCCAGAGTGGCCGAGCGGTTCTAGGCGCTTCAGTCTGGAACCGCGCGACCGCTACGGTCGCAGGTTCGAATCCTGCCTCGGGCATGGATGTGTGTGATGTCCTTAGGTTAGTTAGGTTTAAGTAGTTCTAAGTTCTAGGGGACTGATGACCACAGATGTTATGTCCCATAGTGCTCGAGCCATTTTTGAACACACACCCATGCCCGAGGGAGGCCTCGAACCTCCGCCGGGAGCAGCCGCACAGTCCATGACTACAGCGCCCTAGATCGTTCGGCTAATCCCGAGCGGCAGTTTAACAATAGCCAAGGCGATTTCCAGCTGCTTACGGACGTCAACTTACTCATCCCCTGTTTGAGATCAGTATTCGCAGTGGGGCTTGATTGCGGCTTTTTCAATGTTTTACAAAACAGTAAACAAATAACTTTAAAATCAGCCTGCGGTTTCTCTTTTAATTGTACATCTTTTGCGCTAAAAGTATTACTAATTCCCGTTAAGAACTAAAGGAATTATTGCACGAAACGAGAGTTCTGTTCAGGGAATAGAGAAACATGGGATAAAAGTTACTAATTACCTAGATCGTTTTGGAGGTTATAATCGCTTACAAACCCAAAAACAGCGTTACATTTTGGTACATGCAGATAATATCCGATCTGGATAAATTCAGGTGCTATTCGTTAACGTGTAGTACATGGCTTTCTTAGCAGGATGGTAATAGTCTTACCACTTTTCTGGGCACTTTCGCAACTAATTTAGGAAATTCTGTCTTATCAAATAAATACGCCGCCCAGAGAAACAACGAAAAAAACGAAAAGGAATCTAAGTTGTTGCTTTACCGACAGCAATCGTCGACTTCATCTGACACACGAGGTAGCAGAGTGATAGGACACGGTGAACAGAACAGAAGGCATGACCAAGCACATTCTCTCATTGGTTATTGCTGTTTTATGTACACTGTAAACAGATAGCTGTCAGAGAACGTTAAAATAAACAAGTCGGTTCCTATTTACGCTAACATGAATGTGTTGGCCTACTAATGGTACGAGAAACACCCTCAAAGCATCGCAGAACTACACTGCGCAACCCAATTAAAGGATCATTTTTTCGAAACCCGTTAAATATCTCCTATTCCGACGAATAACTTTGATGTTTGACTCAAAGTTGGCTGCAACCTTCCCCTGTAATGATGTAAATGTGGGGCGCCCTGCGACGTCACCCTGAGTCTCGTCGACGCTTCGAACAGCGATGTGGCAACAGCTCAGAAGTTCGTGTGGCGTTGAACGTGGGTTGATAATGTCACGTTATCACCAAATTTCACCACAGCTCTTCCCAACGACACCGTAGAGTTGTCGTACGATGCGGTCGTCACAGCCCCTCTTAACTCTTTTGACGCCTCTGCGATGGTCAAAACCGCGACACCTAGCGTTGAAACCACGCGCTGTTGTCATGGTTGGCCGAGGAAAACATTTCAGACATACCGCCGCTCAATAGAAACGAAAAGGCCTCATGGAGAGGCATAAAGGGCGTCAATGACACCATCCCTTTCCTTGGGGCGTTGATTCCCACACATTTCGCAGTCGTGATGGACGGTTCGCTGTGTGATGGGCAATAGGAAGACTTTCTTTACAACCTTAGACACTGTTGACACCTGCGGACGTTTTAACCCTTCTCTCTGGACAGAAGCTGCATCCCCACTAAATTCCCGGCCGGGCTGGAGATTATCTCTGTCCGAGGACTGCGTGTTTGTGTTGGCCTCATCATTCCATCATCATTCATTTAAATGACTATATTGCACTGTGCACAAATTGGGAATGTGTACGGGCGCTGATAACTGCGCAGTTGAGTGCCCCCCAAACCAAACATCATCATCGTCATCATCATCCCCACTGAACATGATCGCATCTCTTTGGAGCGCAGCGAGACCACAATTTTTACTCTCGTGTACAGGTTGGAACCACTACAAACTGTTCAAAACCGTTCGACGAAACTTGAACGTGATCTGAAGCAGCAAAGCGTCCTTATGCTTTTTCAGTGTTCCTGTTTCACACCCCCTTGTGGCGTGATCACAGAAGGGTGCGACATTGACACACACAGGAATAAAACGGCGAAGGGTCCCTCTACGTTTCCCTAGTTTGCAAAACCTTAGGTGGCATCCGTTCACATTCATCCAATATTTTAATAATGTGCCATTAAAGAGAAAACCTGCAATATACTCCTAGAGCCTGCAGGTAGGCAACTGGCCTCACACAAATCAAGTGGCGGTGAACCTGCAGGCGCCTCAGGCTACTCGTAAAAACACATTTTTAAAAGTCGCAATAAATGCGGGTAGTTGCTATCGAGTGTTTTTTGGGACTGGGGGATCTTAGAGGGATGTGAAACAGGAGCACTGAAAAGCATATGGCTCCTTTGCTGCTTCGAATCACGTTCAAATATCGTCAAATGGTTTTGAATCGTCCATATTGGTTCCAACCTATCCACAAGAGCAAAAATTCTGGTACTGGTGCCCTCCAAAGAGCTGTGATCATGTTCAATGGCGATGCAGGCCTATGAGTACATACAGAAAGGGTGAAACGTCTGAGGGTGTTAGCATTATCAAAGATTGTCGGAAACATCTTACTGTTGTTTTTTGCACTGTGAACTGTCGTTTACGACGTGAAGAATGTGGGAATCAACGTCTCGAGGAAAGGGGTTATTTTATTGGCACGCTTTGTGTAACTCCCTGAGGCCTGTTCGTTTCGATTCTGAATGGTGGTGTGTCTGAAATTTTTTCCTCGGCCATGCATAACAACATCGGGTGATTTCAACACTGGGCGTCGCGCTTCTTTCCTCCGTCGCAGAGGCATCAAAAGAAGGGATGTAATGTGTAAAAGAGGCGGTGCGATGACCTCTCCATCACGTGACACGTCTACAGTGGCATTGGTCAGAATTTTGTTGAAATTTAGTGCCTTTTTTTCGCAAGTGTGGATACCTTGCTGTTTGAAGCGTCACCGAGCTTGAGGGCGCCACACTTCTGAACCATTACAGAGCAAGGTTGTAGGCACCTTTGAGCCAAATTTCAGACTTATTCCTCTCAGTGGGAGAGAATTACGGTTTTTCGAAAAAGTGATTCATTAATTCTGTTGTGCAGTGTATGTTCGACTTGAACTACACACTCCACACACTACAGGTTAAACACCTCATTGTCCAATCAGTGCACTCGACGCCTAGCATCATTTGAAAAATGGCACTTGGGTCCCACTCTATACACCTCCAATCATCTATAGCCCAGTTTGTTTCCCCCACTGTGGAGTGGCCTCCTGCGTGGTACCCGACTTGAACAGTCGACTGAATGCAGTTCTCTCCCGAAAGTTAGCGCTGATATTGGTTGACATGTATTCACTGACAGCAACAATTCCTGTAGGTTTCGAAATCAGTTTTCAGTGACAGGGCGTGACACTAATCTCGAGTCCATGTTTGTTAGGATCTTTCTACGACCACCGTTGTTAAGCCATATTACGTGACTGCAAGTGGTGCACCAAACATAGTAGACACGTTTGAGAGTCTGTGTTGGTACACCAACAAATCTGGTACGTTTATTCATGGTATGGTCATCAATAAGTTCAAACAAGATAGCCCTTTTCTCTCATTAAGTCACGTCTCCACAGCGAATCATTTTATTGTGTTGGTACCACACAACCGACTCAGGTACAAACCACTTTACTGCCGATACCTAAGTCAGCGTTGAGGGTTGACAAGACCGCCTGATGGCAGTTCTATACCATTAGCATTCCAAAGAGACCAGTGTCCTCTTTTTAGGGGGTGACCAGTACTTTGTCCGGTGTGCTAATTTTGGATTGCTTTTATACATCGTAGAATCAAATAAGATAAGAATAAATGTGACTGAAGAATATCACTTTCAGCTCAACGTCAAGTTACTCGACGAGAGTCAAGAGCAAGTCACTGACGGACGAAATCCCAGGGATATTCAATGGAGCGACTGGCTTGGCTAGGGAACAAGTGGTATTTGTGTTACACAGCAGAAATGTTGAACATCCAGAGCAACATCTGAACTGCTAGTGTCCTCTTGGTGTTATGTCTACAACTTTGCTTCCGCCGTTTTGCAATAGTTGGCAGTATCGGTATGTGGTGGTGCACGTGGTAGTTCGTACGTGTCATACAATAAGGACAGGCATTTGAAATATAACGCCTTCAAAATATTAGGCGATTTGTGATAGCATCATAAAGTTATTACTGATTGCTTACGTCAACTCGTGAACCCAATTTTTGTCATTTGCGGTTAGTTTTAAAACAAAATGATGGGAACATCTATGGTGAGGCACCTATTCGCGAAAGAACGTGCAGAGAATGGTTTTAACGCTTCAAGAACAGTGATTTTGACGTCGAAGACCAACATGGGGGGGGGGGGGGGGAAGGAAAGGTTTTCGACGCTACTGAAACTTACGGAAACAATAACAGGAAACCGTTTTCGAAAGCAACTGACGCATTTGATCTGAGCACGAAAGACAAACGGCCACACTGCAGCGATAGACATGAAAAAGTAGTTTTGCAACATGACAATGCTCGACCGCATGTCGCAAAACCCATCAACACATACTTGCAAACGTTGAAATGGGGAGTCCCAACCCCCGCCGTATTCTTCAGACATTGATCCCTGTGACTACCACCTTTTTTTTATCAATGGCTCACGGCCTGGCTCACCATACTTCCGGTTATGTGAATAGGTGCAAAATTGGATCGATTTCTGGATCTCCTCAAAAGACGCCCACTTCTTCCAGGGTGCTTGTGGAGCAATTTGTGTAACTGAGTCATTTGCCACGTGCTGAGGACTGTCACCAGCAAACTGGGGTGCATGTGTGACAGCCGAGTTGCACTGGGTCGCCACCGGCCTGCAATCCTGCATCAACTCCCCAGCGTCACCCATCCTGTACTGTAAGTCGATATCACATGGAATAAGATTCTCCATTAATCTACTTGCTGGCTCGAACGACGACTTCCTTGCACGCTCTGTCAGCTGCTAACCGGCTGCCTGCAGGGAGCTGTCCGCGTTTTGCTTGATAGATTCGGTACTATTTTCCTTGTAAGGTTCCCTGAATTCTACCTGCACTGGACAATCAGTAATCCTTTTTGAGGTCTAACGTGACAGCCTGCAGGGCTGAAACTGTCAGACAACGCCGGTTAACTCTTCAAATGAAGAAGAATTTCACGTGCCCACCAGCCGATCGGCAATCTTTCTCAAACGGTTTTAAAGAATCTATTCGAAAATAAAATTGATTCTCTCACATCTTCTAGTTTTAGTTGTCAGTTTCATGATGAACTACTATCATTTCGTTAAGGATCATAGTTATTGGGATTTTAGAGAGTAGGTAAAGTACTGCAAGAAGTTCTTAAAATTTGCAGTGAGAAATATGGGTTACTATGAATCAACATTTGGTGCATGTTACAACATATGTTGCTGCATATGAAACGTGTATAACATATTGAACCATTCTTTAAACTTGGAAGGATATCGCTATCTGTCTGCATTCTAGACAAAATGGCGAGAAAATAATATTCGCTTTATCCCTTGTATCTCTTAAACAATTTAAGATAACAAAAAAATTTTTTGGAAAGTGGTAGCATGCAAATAGGAGATTATTTTGTCATATTATTAACATGCTAAACTTCCATTTCTAAAACGAAATTTAAGCAACCACAAATTTTTCAGTGAAATGTAGTTTTTAAGGGCTTTCGATAGCTAGTGAAACGAGAATTCTTGTGAGTTTTGCAACAATATAAGTGGAAAAGTTACACATTAATTTTTATACTGACAATGGGCTTTTCCATAAACTAACGGCCTATTTTCCACTCAGCTGTTAGTTTAATAATAAACAATACAGAAAGCAGTCACCTCAAACAGATGAGGGGCTAAATAAGATGACCCACACAAAAATAACTCCAGCGGAATAAAAATTTGAAAGTTACAAGAATTGATAACCACAGCAACTAAAATTAACGTACTTACCATTTTTATCCCGAATTTCTCCCCGGACCTTGACATGTACTGGTTCAAGCTTGTCCCTTGCCTGTACACAAAGATTATGTTTAATGACAATGGAGAGCAATTCGATTACATATTAGAGAGACAGTAGTGCTCACGCAAGCCAAGCTGACACTCAGTGCAGTGACTGATGGGAGAGATATATTATCTCTCATTACCGAGCAGATTGTCAACATGGTTTGCGTAGGCAAGATGTATTGTAGAGCAGCCTCAGATATAATGAAATGCTCTGCCTGACAAAAAAATTGAAGCACCCAAAGAAGCAAACGAAATGAAACTTCACGGTTTGAGAGGGTGTATGATGTTATTTCACTGATTAAATATCGAGTCAAATTTGCAAAGAACTTGGCAGTATGAAGTTGTGGCCCCCTGACCCAACTGCATGGACTGTTTCAGTTGCGAATAATGTCATAAAGTTCTTTTATTCTCTTCTTAGGCAAGCTGGCTCACAATTGTTTAAACGCTATTTAATGTCCCTGATTCTGACATTGTGATGGAGTTGACGTCTGGGTTAGTCCCACATATGTTCTATCAGCGACAGTTCTCAGGATCTGTTGACCCCAAGAGTACTTCAACATCACACAAACAGATCGTAGAGACACCTATCATATGTGGAAGAGCATTGTCCTGCTGGAAAATGGCAACACGATACTGTCGCATGACAGGTAGCACATGAGGACGCAGCATTTCCGTGGCGCACTATGCCCTCAGTCACTACCAGCCATGAGCCGAAGGCATACACAATGGCTCCCCACACAACGGCGCCAGGAGTAGCACCGCTGTGCCTCTTCATAACGATGGAAGAATGAATCCTCCCCAGAGATCGACACCATACAACCCGGTTCCTTCCCTTTACAACCCCTTCCAGGCGTGGTAACAGCACTAAGCACGAATAACACTAACGTACACTGGTGGCCGTCCTACCTCTTACAGGGAATTGCAACTAATCGTTCACATTCCCGCTGATGGTGTGTGCGTGTATGAAGTTACGTTGACATCCGATCATGTCTTCTAGATGCTTCACTTTTTTGTCGGGCAGTATATCGCGGCGATTCATTAAGTGATTCAGATGCTGTAACACGAGTTAAAAGTAAGCAACACGCATATTCTGCCAGAACGCAGTAGTTCAGACTTGTACACGTAAGAGGACAGCACAAAGTAAACGTAAACAGTACCTATCTTCCTTTGTAAAAACATTTGAGATATAAGATATATTTGTCAGTAAAATTATCAATCAAATGAAAGGGCTTTTATAGTAACTGACTGTGGTTCAAAGATGGTAAGAAATATGCAAATTTTAATAGCATAATTGAAAATCACATAACAGAAACGTTAGAATGACAGCACTATTAATCAGTAAAGTAATATTTACATACGTTTTCTTTGTTTGATGTATTGCGATAGACTGACAGATTTCAGTTGTATAAAAATTTCCGCTACCAGTCACAATAAAAGGTTATTTATTTGTCACACGACCGATTTCGGGCTTGCGCCCATCCTCCGGTGTATTTCCGCTACCATTCACAATAAAAGGTTATTTATTTGTCACACGATCAGTTTCGGGCTTGCGCCCATCCTCAGGTCTCTATACATTCATGTACATGTTTATATTGCTGGAGATCACTGTCTGCTCTGTATGAGCAACATCTTTACACCTGCTGCGTCTAAGTTCTTTGATCACAGCCCACATGTTTCTATGTTAACACAATGTATTTCACGAGTGCACATCGTAATAGTGAAATATGCAGCTAAACTTTTTAAAACTGAAAAATGGGCGTGAAAATGATAATAAGTGTGTAACTAAGTGGAAAAACTTTCACCACAGCGTAACTATAATAATGATGCTTCATCTTTATGTAAGTACTGATATATTTTCGACAAATGCTGCCCTGCCACTTACAATTGTCCCGCTTGTATCTGTTTAGTCACCAGCAAATAAATGTTTTGTATTTATACAGTGATCTCCAACATACATGAATGTATAAACACCTGAGGATGGGCGCAAGCCAGAAACCGGTCGTGTGACAAATAAATAACCTTTTATTGTGACTGGTAGCTGAAATTTTTCTACAACCTTTACAGGAACAGTCACGGAGTTCAACAGCATCCACTATGGATAAAATTCACTGACAGATTTACGACTACTGACGAACTATGTTTGTGACTGAAGGAGAATCAACAGGTGTAGAACCGACTATAAAGTTTGGAAATGAACAGCATGAAAAGACAAAATATTGTTGTAGTAATCTTATCGGAATGAATCTGTAAATTTAAATGAATGGCCTTTTCTAAGATGTACACTAGACGGTTGAAGCATTACAGTTGCAGGGAGGAGTTGAGAGCCTATTTAAGAATGCGCATTACGTGCTTCATGGTTTAAATGTTTTCCAGTTGATTAAAATCTCAGTGAGTGACAGGAAGTAAACTCTTTCTGAGTGGATCACTGCGCAGTTCAACCGAGACATTTTCAAGGCTGTCGCATTTGGAATTGGAGCATCACAAGTGATTCCTGGATTCTAAAACTTTTTGGGAAAGATTAACTTCATGTGAGCATTAGACTACATCGTTGTGAAGAAATTTCTGCTCTGAAGGGGTGCTTTGGACTTAGTCACATTTACAACCAGGGAATAAAACATGAACTTTCAGTTTCTAGTGATACTTAAAATTTTGTGTTAACTTTGCTTGATGCTAGTACGCTGTACTACATGAACACAGGTGTGTGTGAACTTGCACTGTACTATAAATTAAACTCTGGTCTGTGAAACTACGTCGGAAACTCTGGCAGTGTTATAAAACCTATGCCCGATAGATGTTTTAGAATCAGTTTGTGTTATTGGATTTGGTATGATCCGACCGAACTACTACATGCAACCGGGTGTAGTTGGTAAATTCATTTCGCTAGCGCGTTTTGAAATTGCACATTTAATGAATAAGTTATATTTTTCATCCAATTTGTTAACGCTGTACCGTCTGCGCTCCCAAGCTATGGGCACATACTTATGGGGCAGACACCATGAACATTAATTTGCCGACTACATGCATTTTCTGGTAAGACGACGTATGAATGTGAGTGTATGAGACCCGACCCTAAGGCATAAGTGACGGGACATCGCTATTCAGTTGAGGATCAAACATGTTAGTCCAACACCATACAGGGTGAGAACTTTCACTCCCTTACATCCCCATACATCTTAGCTGCCCCATATCAAACGCAGTTACGAATATAACTATTGCACCTTATCGTCATTTCATGTATCTTCAGTGCTCGCAATTAGCCAACGACGTGCAAATGGTCACTGCTACTGCAGTGCAGATCAGGCCTATTGCAATGAATATCCATATATAATAATTATTGTCAATAATCACACCAGTGTAATAATAGCTGAGTGTGTCCTTAACTGACATGTTGGACAGATATGCTGACACGATTGTTCGCTTCAGGAATTCAAGAAAACATTAACAGAGAGAGAAAAAATTTCGTTATAAAATAACAACTGTGAGAGGAAATAATAATTATCAGTATCATATTAGAAAGCATGTAATACCTAGAATGTACTTGCCTTTATAGTCCATGTGACGTTTTCACAATGGGTCTTTCCTTTTGATATAGTTACTGGTCGACTATCTGCTGATCCGTCGCCACTGAACACCATTGTCGCTTCTGGAAAAGTATCGAAAGATACATCTGGCAGAAATATGGACGGCAAAAACAAATTTCATAGTATAGATTAATTGAAAGTAAATTCTTTTTTGTAACTGTCCCACACCACATCCCTCTTCAAAGAGGAATATGACGTCATTTAATTACAGTGACAACAGCTGAAAAAGGTCTGAACCTATAATTACCTAATCTTACATACACTTGTCCACTATTACAGAAGGCACAGGTGCTAGGTAACAAAGAGAAACATGCTGCAGTCGTTAAAACATTTGAGTTTAGTTATGGTCGGAGTTCAAATTCCCATTGGGCCATGGTTCAGCTTCTATGCAAAGCCATGGTTGAGTTATTCAAACAATGTTAAGAGGAGAGAAAATTTTAGTGACTAGGGAAAAAAATCGCAAATAATGTCCCACAGGGTTCATCTTTGAGTCCACTTCTATTACATATGAATGACTCTCCACTTAACATTCATCAAGCAGAACTGGTACTTTTTGCAATTGGTTCTAGTGTTTCACCAAATAAGATTAGAGAGAAAGTGATAGAAGAAATTGATGATGGTTTTCAAAGACTTATTAAGTGGTTCTCAGAAAATGGGCTATACCTAAGGTTTTAGAAAGCTGACAATAGTTAGGTACAACAAGTAGAGTCATACCAACAACTGATGTAACACATGATCAAACATTAGTAAAGAGGATAGCATGTTCCAAAAATTTTGGGTGTACAGATTGATCAAAGACTGAACTCGCAGAAATTTGTTATTGAGTTTCTCAAACAATTAAGTTCAGCTACTTTTGCTCTTATATATTTGCGTCTTGGATACAGTCGAAAATACCTTCTAATATATTTTGCACATTTCCACTCTGTTATGTGTTATGAAATAACTATTTGGGACAACTCATCACGTGGAAAGGAACTGTTAACCACAGAAAATCGAGCAGCAGGAATGAAATGTGGAGTTGAAATTAAGTCATTTTGTTCACACCTCTTCAAGTAGGCATGTAACAGCATTTTCTAAATTGGCCAAACTGCAGAAAAGAATCCCTGAGAGGTTAAGGAGTAAAAGAGGTCATATGGAAATATGGCCTGAAATTTGTTCAGGTTTCAGCGACTGGAAACACACATGAGAATACACCAGGTAAGTAGGAATGTTCTGCCTGTACTAGTGACTGTTACCCGCTCAAGGGATGGAGCATGATCATGCAGCAGACACTTCACCCTTTGTGCCACAAAGGACACGTCAACCAGCAGAGGAGGTAGGGTCATCCGCAAGAAGTACAGATTAAGTCTCGCCTGTAAGGAACTGAAGAAGGATTACTGGTCGGCCAGACGGTCGGCAACGATCCCTGCCCACACGAGGAGGCTGAACTAGAGCTGATGGTTCATTGCCACCATATCATGAGGATTCTCCATAACTGACAGGTGTTTGTCTGGAAGGTTGACAATACTGCCCATCGTAAAGATAGCCTCATTTGTAAATAGGATGGATGATAGAAATTCCAGCACTACGGTGGCCTGTGCGGCGAACCAGCAAGTAAACCGTCGCTGCAAAGGCAAATCCGGAGCCTGCACACATTGTAAGTGATATGAATAGTGGCAGTTGTAGTGGAGCATGTTCCACACGGTCCTCTGGCTTAACCCCTGCTGGCGGGCCACCTGCCTGGTGCTGATACTAGAGTCACTGTCAAAGATCTTTTATCTCCACCTTCAGACACGTGTCCTCTTGGAACATGTTTCCGGCCATATGAACATTTTACCTGTTTTGATCCTTATCCTATTATGGATCATTTCCTGCGCTTTTCCCTCATTTAGAAAAAACACTCTGTAGGTCCACTAATGTAATTCATCATAATTAATGCATCCCAATTTGAGAAAAATAGTGATGACCATACCAACAAAAACAGAAGTAAAAATTACCTTTATTATTCATTATTAAAGCTGCCTCTGACTCAAAAATGAATTCAATATGAATCAACAAACATGTTTGAACATTTGCCCAACAACATAAAAACGCCATCAGATTGTACAACAAGTACAAGTCTAATCCAAAGTCAATCACTTCTTCTAGGCAAGTTCTTTTATTCCATAGACGAATTTTATTTAAAAACTGATAGCCTGTAAAGAAAACTAGTTTTACATATACCTGCATAAGTTAATATTCAGTTTAGGCCAGTGTACCATTTAGGAACCTGTAAATCAACAGCACATAGCCATCCACTGAAACTAATAACACATACATGTTACGTATACTAATCGTTCCACATTATTTACCTAAGAAATTGTTCATTGGATGTATGGAACATGAAACTAACTAATTAATTAACCTACACAACACTGCTATGTTCTCTAAATAATTTTCTGTATCAAGAAGCCGACTTCGGAACAATCTTCCTCAAAATATCACGGATATTAAAGTCCTTTCAAACTTCGGAAGACAGCTGATGACTAGCCCTCCACAATAGCTGTCTCTTCCTGCAGGTCACTCTCCGCAAACTTCCCTCCCACTCCACTTTTCCCTCCCCTTGTGTAAAATATTCTCTATTGAAATTCTCTTCTTTTCGAGCAGTCACTGTCACGTTCACTTCAATACTCTCCTCCTTCATGATCTCCTCCACTCTTTCTAGTGCCTAGACAGTATCATTATTAATGTCTCCATTATTTAAATTATTAATAGTGTTACTACTACTATTATTATTCTTATTGCAAATTATTAATTTTTGCTAATAATGCAAATTATTATCATATATGTTCTTAAGTAATAGCTAATTAATATCATTCTTAATTCCTCCGCTATTTTATCGTCATTATTAATGTTACTATTATCATCATTATTATTGCCAATTATTATTTTTATTAATAATGCAAATTATTATTAGTGTGGCTGTTATGTAATATGTTTTGGGCTTTTCCTGGTCAGATGTAAGAGAGAGCATTTAGGTCGTAATCTGCTCAGGCTAAATAAGCAATAAATAAATAAATAAACCCACGCCTACCCCAGTGACGGGGCGTTTGACACTGCTCTACAGATAACGCTCTAATGATAAGCGAAGAAATTCTTGCCCTGTAACTACCATCAGTCCGAAGGAGACTGCTTCAGATATGTCATATTTATGGCATTGGTGTTATTGCTGTTTTTATAAAGCTAACTGTGACTACAAGGAGGTATGCAAATTACGCAGAATGGTACAGAAATAATGTTGCTATCAATCAAACTTTTTGTACATTAACAGAAATGAAGTGTCAATTTGGACTGCCTTTTTGACAGCCGTTTTGTGAGCGCCTCGTTCAAATGGGTAAATTGGAATACTGCACAGTAATAAAATTCTTTCTTTTGCAACAAAATATTTATTTATCGTGAAAGTAAATTCGTTCCAAATTTGCGGTCGTTAGAGGAAGCCTTCTCCTTCCAACAATTTACATATGAGTTGGCGCATTAAAATATAGCTGTACTTCTTTCGAGGCGTATTACGTGAAGACTACTGAAAACTGAAACCATAGATGGACACTAGAGGACGTGTAGAACATTGTATTGCACAATCAACGATTAAAGATACGTGTATCATCTGATCTCTATGGTCATATTAGGAGAAAAAGAACGATGTATTTTAAAGGCATTAACTATGGGAAATGTCTGAGTTGCATAGCTGTGTTTAATGCTGGCAAATGCTGAGGTGAACGATTGGGCTCTCTATTTAAAGAACATAACTGATTTTCTACGCTAATTCGTTATTGCATTTGAGACTTGGATCCTGTAATTATCATCATAAGCGAATCTGCTATCAAATCAATGAGAGGATGGTGCACTTGGGAAGACGAAGTCGATTCCATCTGCTGGAAAGGCTACAGCCAGGAATTTCTGGGACACAAAATGTGTTATTTTTATTATTTCTGTTGAAGAGGGTAATGCAATAACTGGCACATACTGCTCAATATTCTAGATTCTATAGTATTAAAAAGTACGTGAGACGTTTTGAAAGTAAATATCTCTCAGCACCGAGCGAAAACACGTTCGTGAGCCGGCCGAAGTGGCCGTGCGGTTCTAGGTGCTACAGTCTGGAGCCGAGCGACCGCTACGGTCGCAGGTTCGAATCCTGCCTCGGGCATGGATATGTGTGATGTCCTTAGGTTAGTTAGGCTTAATTAGTTCTAAGTTCTAGGCGACTGATGACCTCAGAAGTTAAGTCGCATAGTGCTCAGAGCCATTTGAACCATTTGAACCACGTTCGTGAACTCAACCCGCCAGTCTAAGAAGAGGGAGAGTAGCCAATCGGCACGTGCTTGACAGTGTCGGGGCGTCAGAAGCGAGGAGGTGTCTCTACAGACGACGGCAACCGTCACGTGTCTGTCCAGAGTGATTTGTGAATATCCTGCGTGGCGTGTTCCGTATGCATGTACAGAACATTTTGATGTGCATCTTCTTTCGAAGAATCCACTGAAAAGAACCGAATGTGAACTCGTTTTACCACAGTGTGTTGCGTGTGTGAATCTCGTAATATTTCGGGTTGGACTTAGCACATTTCTGGCTGTCTTACGTGTGATATAAGCTGCACGAACTGGAAGTAGATGTACTACCGACGTAAATGTGGGCTTGGTGACACAATAAATGAAAAGAACCGTAATAAAACATCAGTATCTACAAACAAACGTTATCAATGAAGGGAGGAAGCACCTACTTTGCCCGTTATTAATAGAGATTTACGGGTTTATCTTGTTACTGGAGTCACGCGGACTTCGTAATCGTAAGTATGGACGGTGGTTTTCTCCAAGGGGTGCTTTTCTCATCGTCTACATAGTACCTACGAATGCAGAGCAACGGGTGGTGAATTGACACTATTTTGAGGTAGGTGGACATTAAATAAATCGCAAAACGAGACCCGCCAACCCCGCCCCGCCGCAGTGTGCGAGATGAGATATGACCTGAGAATACCAAAGAAACAAACTGTCTGTAGCCATGTAACATCGCTTACACAACTGTGCATATCGCTGTCACGAAACATCATCGTGAAATAAACTTTCATAATTCGACAACTACATAAATAACTATCCTAACAAAAAATTTAACATCTAATACATCTCCAACATGTAAAGTAATGTGGCAGTAACTCAAGTCATGACGTCATATGAATATCAAGGCCACCTTATGTACATAGTAAAGCATAATTATATGATAGGTTGAGCCATGTATGGAGCGCATTTTCATCCTGAAAGGAAGTTCCTCGAAGGTTATTCGATAAAGAGTGGAAAGACCAGGTGAATAAGGAGAGTGTGGAATGACTTCAAAACTCATCTCCCGTATCAGTGTAGCAGAATGCTGGTGGGCGTTATCGTGGAGTAGCGTCACTTCAGGAAGTCATCGTGGTCGGTGTTCTTGGACTGCGTCTGCAAGACGTCCCAGTTGTTGACAATAGATGTCAGCAGTGATGGTTACACCTTGGGAAAGCAATTCGTAGTGCACCACACCGTCGCTTTTCCACCAGATTCATAACAACATCTTTTGTAGATGCGAGCAGGTCTTTTTACAGTGAGTTGCTGCTTTGTTTGGGCTCAACCATTCCTTTCCTTTCCTTATTTTAGCAACAGGACACAATTTTTCGTCACCAGTAACGATACAGGATAGGAATGGTGGGTGTTTCTCACCAGTCAGTTGATGACGAGCAAGCAGAGACGCACATATGGGCCACCTGCTAATTTTTGTGAGTTAGGTTTACAGCATGCTGTACCCATTTACCCGATTTTGGAACCTTCCCCATTGCATGCAAATGTCGCACGATGGTGGAATGATACAATTAATCACATTTGCCAGTTCTAGAGTTCACTGGCGTGGATCGCTGTGAATCGAGGGGTTTAAACGATCATCATCAAACTCGGAAGATCTTCCTGAAAGTGTAGAGTCACTAATCTCAAATCGTTTCTCCTTAAAACGAGAAAACCATTTTCTTGCCGTGCTCTGTTCAGTGGCTTCACCCCAAATACAAATGTTTCTGGCTACCTCCGCTGCTGTCAACCATCTACTGAACTCAAACAGCAGAATTATGCTCCCTCCTACGTATATCTCGCGAAGAGACCATGAGGATAAAATCAGAGAGATTAGAGCCCACACAGAAGCATACCGACAATCCTTCTTTCCACGAACAATACGAGACTGGAATAGAAGGGAGAACCGATAGAGGTACTCAGGGTACCCTCCGCCACACACCGTCAGGTGGCTTGCGGAGTATGGATGTAGATGTAGATGTAGAAATGTTCCCATTTCTCCACTTGGCACTCTACTTTATATCGTCCACAGCTCCACTCACAATCTCCATATGATAAAATGATAATATATAAACTCAAATAGCAAGAGAGAACTACAAATAAAAAATGACAATCGATAAATAAACCCACAACAACCGGAATACCAACATTCAAAACAAAAACGCTATGAACTTATGCACCAACCTAATACTTCTGACAGAGAACCTCAAGACGATAATCATGCCGAAAGAGCCGGCCGAAGTGGCCGTGCGGTTAAAGGCGCTGCAGTCTGGAACCGCAAGACCGCTACGGTCGCAGGTTCGAATCCTGCCTCGGGCATGGATGTTTGTGATGTCCTTAGGTTAGTTAGGTTTAACTAGTTCTAAGTTCTAGGGGACTAATGACCTCAGCAGTTGAGTCCCATAGTGCTCAGAGCCATTTGAACCATTTTGAATCATGCCGAAAGAGGCCTATTGTAATAAACAATATAATCAGTCACATCAGAGTCTTCGGTTTCACAATATATAGTATAATAATGTCATTATGTGACAAATACGACGCAGCGGGCAGAGATGAGTACAAAGAGGATAGAAGATTTTGAAATATGGTGTTATAGAAGAATGATGAGGATTAGATTGGTAGGACAAATAACTAATTATGAGATACTGAGTGAATCGAAATTGATAAAGTTATCTGTTCTTTCGGACATGTCCGAAAGAACAAATACCATATAGTTAAGGCTCACCGGCCATTTGACCATCTTCTTCTGTGCGGATGGACAAACAGTGCCCGTACTCTTACGGGAATCGGCAAAAAGCCGCGAGTAATGAGTGTAATGGGCAGGGGCACTATGAATATAGTGCGGGACAATAAGTTGGGAATGTGGGTCTCACAGGAGGCGTGCCAGAGATAAGTCACTGCAGTCGCACTCTCCTCTGTGTTTCAGAAGGATAGAGCGTCTGCCATGTAAGCAGGAGATCCCGGGTTCGAGTCCCGGCCGGGGCACACATTTTCAACTGTCCCCGTTGACAGCTAGGGGTATTCATTTCATTGTAAGAACAAAAATTGTAGAGGGAGGCCAGGCTTGACTGAAATAAGCAAGGTCAAACGGATATAGGATGCAGAAAGCTATGCAGAAATGAAGACGCTTGCACAGGATAGACTAGCATGGGGAGCTGCATCAAATCAGTCTTAGGACTGAAGATCACAGTCACAAGTAGTAATTTACATTTTTACATTTTGTTGTATTTCTAAATGTGTTTAGTTCAGCAGTCATTTAGGAAGATGTATAAGAACTGATTTTACTTATGTTATTAAACTGAAGGAAGGAAGATTAGGAATCGATGTCGCGTAGAAGATCATCAATGACGGAGCACAAGCCTGGACAGGAATTGGGGGGGGGGGGGGGTTGGAGGGGAAAATCGGTGACAAGGAGTTACTCGACTTACGAAACCCAAAAGAAACCTAAATCTGTGCAAGCGGACGGGCCTTTGAACCACCATCCTTCCGAATACGAGTTCCATGTCTTACCATTGCGGACCTAAGTACAAAATACTACAAAAAGTCATTCGAGATCAATACGAGGGAACTATCACATTTGCTAAATCAGAGTAGAGGAAACTATGAAGCCAAGAAGATTGAAATACAAATTAGAACTTCATTACTACTCTAACGGGAAAAAATCGCAACACTAAAGAAACAATTTGTGTAGAGTAATGAAATTTCGGGAATACAATTATCTAGGTAAAATATTTAAGTAGTCAACTTTGCAACATCATAGGTAAATGTAAGCACAAGATAAGCCATTGAAAATGTGAAATGCTGGTACATTAACAACCGGTGTAACCGCCAGAATATTGAATGCAAGCACGCAGACTTGCATCCATTGTGTTGTACAGATGCCAAATGTCAGTTTTTGGGATGGAGCACCATATCTGTTGCACTTGGTCGGTCAATAATAGAGCGATTAATGCTGGTTGTGCCGCGCGGGATTAGCCGAGAGGTCTTGGGGGCTCGAGTCATAGACGGTGCGGCTGATCCCGTCGGAGGCTCGAGTCCTCCCTCGGGCATGGGTGTGTGTGTTTTCCCTTAGGATAATTTAGGTTAAGTAGCATGTAAGAGTAGGGACTGATGACCTTAGCAGTTAAGTCCCATAAGATTTCACACACATTTGAACATTTGAATGCTGGTTGCGGATGATTCTGGAGTTGTCATCCGATGACATCCCATATGAGCTTGCTTGGAGACAGATCTAGTGATCGAATAGGCCAATGCAACATACCAATAGTCAGTGTGGCATATTGGATTACAACAAAAAAATGGTTCAAATGGCTCTGAGCACTATGCGACTTAACTTCTGAGGTCATCAGTCGCCTAGAACTTAGAACTAATTAAACCTAACTAACCTAAGGACATCACACACATCCATGCCGGAGGCAGGATTCGAACCTGCGACCGTAGCGGTCACGCGGTTCCAGACTGAAGCGCCTTTAACCGCACGGCCACACCGGCCGGCTGGATTACAACAGCCGTATGTTGGTGAGCACTATCCAGTTGTAAAACACCCACTTGAATGCTGTTCATGAATGGCAGCACAACAGTTCGAATCACCAGACTGCCGTACAAATTTGCGGTCAGGGTACATGGAATAGCCGCGAGAGTGCTCCTGCTCTCGAGTGAAATCGCATTCAAAGCCATAGCTCGAGCTGTAGGTCCAATGCATTTAGCACTGGCCTAATCCTAACTGACACACAGCCATCATTGGCACCGAGGCAGAGTCAGCTTTCATCAGAAAACCCAACAGATCTAAACACTGCCCTCCAACGAGCTCTCGGAAATAGCTGTGGTTCAAAAAATGGTTCAAATGGCTCTGAGCACTATGGGACTTAACTTCTGAGGTCATCAGTCCCCTAGAACTTAAAACTACTTAAACCTAACTAACCTAAGGACATCACACACATCCATGCCCGAGGCTGGATTCCAACCTGCGACTGTAGCAGCCGCGCGGTTCCAGACTGTAGCGCCTAGAACCGCTCGGCCACTCTGGCCGGCAATAGCTGTGGTTTGGGGGTCAGTGGAATGCGCGCTTGAAAGACGTCTGGCTCGGAGCTGTCTTTGAAGTAACCGATACGTCACTGTGGTGCCAACTGCATCTCGAGTAGCTACTGCAGATGCAGTGCGATGCGCCAGACCCATACGCCGAACACGATGGTCTTCCCTCTCGGTAGTGCCACGTGGACGTTCGGGTAACGGTCTTCTTGCGACCGTATATTATCGTGACGATCTCTGGCAGAAATCATGTACTGTGGCTACATTCCTACCAAGTTGTTCTGCAGTATCGCAAAAGGACCATCCAGCTTCTAGTAGACTCAATGAGGTATTGATAGTGGCGTCATTGTTCGCCTTACAGACATCTGCTCATAACGTCCAATCTCAACGGTCAGTCACGACCGTTAGAGCGGGTATTTAAAACAAACGTGATTTTCATCCACATAGTCGCGCTACTAGCGCCACTCTTATGCGAGTGCCCGGAATCTGAGTACACATCATCTTTCAGATGTATAAACTTGCCTACCAACTTTCGTTTATGTAACACAGCCCCTTGGAGACGCGATTTTTTCCCGTCAGTGTATTTCCTGGACGTTCGACTATCTTAATATAAAATAGCCTAAAGCCTATCGTAGACCCAATGAATGGAAAATAATAGATGATTTTCTGAAAGTATATGAACCTCTAGATGTGATTTACATGATAAGAGAACAAGTACAATAAATAAATAAATAAATAAAGTTCTACTGACGCAATACCTTCACTGCTTCAATCCCGAAAACGCTCAACAGAAACGAAAAAGATAAGCAGACGTGTATCCGACACAGAGTTATTTAACGCGCGAGCTAGTTGGAAAAATAAAAATGCTCGGCCACCACGCAGCGACCGAATGTGGGGCGGTGGAGGGTCGCGGCAGCGGCAGAGCGGTGTACGTCACAACGGACGTCACGACCTGCGTCACAGAGTCTCGCAGCATCCGCAGGGGGGACGGTGGCTACGGGCAGACTACTGCCAGGCTCAAAAAACTGACTACTGCGCACTAGTTCAGCACTCAACAGGCGAGGACTACATGACTCACAAAATGCCACAGCTGCCCAGCTTACCAGTTCCTGACATTTTAACTGCCGCGCTTCTTGTATGTACGTCCATATTTCAAGTGACACTGTCTACAATACGGTCTTCACTCTACGCTGAAACAGACGCTTGGTAATATTTGAGGTACACAGTGTGAAGTACAGTTTTTCGAAACTTCCGAGGAGTAAAATTTCTACCAAAATGACCTGTAGTTCGTGGACTTCAAATTGCTTCCAAGTCACGACTCAGGGTCACGGTTAGTAACTATTTGCGCAGTTCTTCATAATCATGGAACGAAATTCCTAGCGAAGATATTGAAGTGATTGACATTAAGTAAATTTTACTATTCCGTCATTTGTCTCACAATAGCTCTAATGATATCACATTACACGTCATGATATCACTTACATTGTTTTTCTTCCCTTTCTTGTACCGTAAAGCGTAGTTGTGTGAGATGTAGTTAATTTGTGCTGATGTGTTAGTACGTACGTGCCATTCGTGGGTAACTAAACAAATCACACGGAAAAAAACGATTAGTCACGCCGAGGCTGCATCACTTTAATTCAGTGGAACACTTCCTCTTGGCTTTACGATGGCGATTGCAAGGAAGAGAGACTACTAGTTTCTTGAGGTGTGCAGGTGTGCCGCAGCTAGCTAAAGCCAATGACTACATTTCTTTGCTGGATACACAGTAGGTACCGTAGTAGTTATTGGTGGTGGTAAACAATGTTTATTTCTTGTTCTTGATGTATGAATGATTCTATGATTACAAGATTGCTATTCTGATTCATATGTTGTTTTGTTATCCCACATAACCCTCTGCCAGGCACTTTATTCTGAATAGCAGAGTAATCACGTAGATAACACCAATCACTACTTAGTTTGGGGCTCTAATAAACGTTATTAGTACAGTTGGGTACCATATTCGGATTCTTTGGTTTAAGGGATAAAGTAGTTATCCGTTGCATTTTCTTTCTGAAGATGCCTCATCAGACGTAGATCTTACATGGGTCATTTAATCAAATACGCAATTAAAAAATTTAACAGTACTTAAAGAACCTTATGAAATCAGAGAAAGTAATTGTTACGCATGACGATATTGCAGAAAAGATGCATATCGTTTAGTGACTTCCCAGAATCAACAGTATACTGTTATTCGGCTCGCCTTCCCAGGATCGTAGAGTTTACAGATAACAGGAATCTTTTATTTGGCTTACCATCCCAGGATACATTATTTTACGCACAGTAGTAATCTTCTTTTGGCTCCCTTTCCCCGCGTCATACAGTCTCTTGATTAATAAACTACTTTTACTATTCGACAAGGCCTGTAATTTATCCTCATTTTCACAGAGGCCAACATGTATTTACCTTTGAACGCCTTTCAGATAAGCTGAGCACTTTGTTGAGGAGGCACACGTAGTACAAGTTTCGTGAAAAAAGTAATGAAACTGATTTTTTATCTACCAAGTTTTTTTTCAGACAAAATTGTCTCATTCAAAGTAGTTTCCCTTGGCAGCTACACACTGGCGGAATCGTTGTTCCCAGTCTTGATAGCAGCGCTGAAAGCCTTCAACAGATAAGCCCGTTAACTCGTTAGTCACATTTTTTTAATGTTCTCCAGAGTCCCAAAATGAAACCTTTTAAAACATTTTTCAATTTCAGGACAAGAAAAAATTCACAAGGACTCAGGTCAGGTGAGTAGGGGGACTATGGAAGAACAGGAATGCTCTTTGAGGTCAAAAATTCCGTTATAGAAATGGCCGTCTGACACAGTGTGTTCTTCAGCATCCACTCGTCTGCAGTGTCCGGTCTCAATAAATTCATCCTTTTCCTGAGTCTTTTAAAGAAATCTTTGTAAAACACTTGGTTGACAGTCTGTCCAAGAAGAACAAATTCTTCATACACGATACCCTTACTATCAAATAAGCAAATCAGCATTGTCTTCATCTTTCGTTTGGTCTTTCGAGCTTTTTACGGTCGAGGAGATGTCTCAGTGTGCCACGCCTCACTTTGCCGTTTTGTCTCAGGATCTTACTCAAAAATATGTGGTCACACAAATGAACCATTCGTGTTCATTGCCAATCCTCTCAAACAGATAAACGCACACGTTTCTTCGACTGTCCTTCTGCTCAGTTGTGATGTTTTCCAGCGTCATTTTGGCACGAACTTTCGCATGTCCAAATCTTCTGTCAAAAATTGATATCCAGTGAAAGTGTTTAACACGTCACCCATAATCCTTATTGTTAAACGTCGGTCTGATCTGACAAGAGTACGCACACGTTCGACTTTTTTGTCGGTTTTTGAAGTAGGTCTCCGAGCGAGGTTCATCTTCAACGTATTTTCTGCCTTCCAAAAATGATTTGTGCCGGAGAAAAGCTTGTACTCTTTATGAGGAATGTCCCCTACAGGACAGTTTCAACTTTTCAAAGGTCACGCTTGCGGATTATCCAAGTGTAATACAAACTTGATGTCATAACGCTGCTCTAAATTCCGCTATTCCATTTTTGTAACACATAGTAAAACACAACTTCACTGATGGTGCTCTCAAAAATCGAGTGATAGATGTACGGAGCTGAAATTCAGACTGAGCATCTGGACACCAGTCTACATAAGAAGTCATAGAGCAGCACAGTGTTGCCAGATCGCATACAGTGTTTTCAGTTTCATTACTTTTTCTGCACGCCTCGTACGTATGCAGAAATGAAAAAAAAAATAGGAAAAGACAAATGAAGGAGTGCAGCAAAACATCTCAACTTACCAACATCGTCCTGGAACCTGTGGCTGGTGTACGTGAGGCAGGCGGTGATGTTTGTGCGGCGATCGGCCAGCCTCAGCGACTCTGGGCCCGTCACCGAGGCCACCAGCCAGACGGTAGGCCTCGCCAGGAACACCCGAGCGCGGCCCTCCATGTACGAGCCGACCACCACGTCTGCAACACCACACGCCTTCAGCCTCAGCAGCCAGACCCAATTTGCCAAGGTCGTTGTGGCGGAAACGCACTTGCTTCACAAAACGCCTATGGGCTAACACACCGCAAACACAATCGCTGCACTTTTGTCAACAAAAACTGCACGAATAATGTAAGTGATGACACCTTTCACGAACAAAGCTGGACACTTTATGTGTGCCCTCTACATGTAACCATCTCTATGTTTGTCTCAGTAATTTGACCACTGCAGGCTACCTCAGGGCAGTGTTCTCGCCCCTATAATATTTAACATACGAGGGTCACTCCAGTACAGTTAGTCGGTGGGCAAGCAGGTTACGTGATGAAAGCGGGCACGGCAATATTGAGGATTGTCCTCGCAGCGGCAGGCCTCGTACTGCAAACACTCCAGACAACGTGCAAAGAGTTAACGAACTGGTGACTGCTGACAGACGTATCACAGTGCACTAATTGTCACGCCGCGTTGGGATAGAGGAAGGAAGTGTTTGCAGAACACTGAAAGTATTGACGTTAAAAAAGGTATGTGCCAGGTGGGTTCCCAGAATGTTGACAGTGGCTCACAAAGAAACAAGAAAAACGGTATGCAGCGAACTTTTGGAACAGTACGAGAATGGTGGAGATGAATTTCTTGGAAGAATTGTGACAGGTGATGAAACATCACTCCATCATTTTTCACCAGAGACGAAGAGGCAATCAATGGAGTGGCATCATGCAAATTCACCCAAGGAAAAAAATTCAAAACCACACCTTCTGCTGGAAAAGTTATGGTTACAGTGTTTTTCGATTCTGAAGGACTCTTGCTTGTGGACATCATGCCAAGTGGAACCACCATAAATTCTGATGAATATGTGACGACACTGAAGACACTTCAAGCTCGACTGAGTCATATTCGACCACATCGGCAAAAGCAGGATGTTTTGCTGTTGCATGACAACGCACAGCCACATGTCAGTCAAAAAACCATGGAAGCGATCACAAAACTCGGATGGACAACACTGAAACACCCACCTTACAGTCCTGACCTGGCTCCATGTGACTATCATCTCTTTGGGAAACTGAGAGACTCTCATCGTGGAACAAGGTTTGAAGATGATGACTCCCTTGTGCACAGTGCCAAACAGTGGCTCCAACAGGTTGGTCCAGAATTTTACCGTGCAGGTATACAGGCGCTGGTTCCAAGATGGCGTAAGGCAGTTTAGAGGGATGGAAATCATGTGGGGAAATGAAAATTGTTCCTAAAGGATGTATCTACACACTGTAAAACTTTCAAACATGTAGAATAAAAGATGGATTTTTAAAAAAATAGTGTGCATTTCTTTTGGAGTGACCATCGTATATACAAATAACCAACCATTCCCGCTTCACATCAAAAGTTTTCTGTATGAGGATGACCTCGCGTTGGTCACCCAGGGAAAGGATTTCCGTGGTGTTGAAAATTACCTGTCTGTAGCATTGGAAGAACTACGACTGTTCTACTAAAATCGGTGCTTTCCATTTGCAAAGGAGACAGGTCAACCAATAACTAAATATTTCACGGAAGGGCACTCAACTCGAACATTCCTTTTACCCAAAATACTTTGAGGTGACCTTAGACCACACCTTAACCTTTAAAACGCATTGCCATAACACCAAAATGAAGGTATCCACAGGTGATATCACACGGAAATTAAGGGGACCTAAGTGCGGTGCACAACCAGCCGCTTCTGGATTGGCACTGTGCTGTTCTGCGGGTGAATATGCAGCGCCTGTCTGGCATAATTCCCGCTGTGCTAGGTAGGTGTACACCGCTCTGAATGAGACGTACCTAATAATTACTGGATGGTTTAGAACAGCTAAAGTGTAGCAGGTACACGTACTAGCAGCCATAGCTCAGCATGACATCAGGCGTGAAGCACCTGTCCAAGCAGAAGGATGTAGAGCTTTGATCTCTGATACTCATCCACTGTTTGGTCTCTCGCCAACACCGTCACGTTTGAAGTCCAGAAAGAGTTTTATAAGAGTCCCTGACAACGACGACATTACAACCCAGGGGCTACAAAAGTGGAAAAGAGAACAGAGAATGCTCCTATAGGCAAGAAGAACTGTCTCCTGGTGACAACGAGAACTGGTGTACCTGGAAGTCCCCCAACTGGTCGCGAACCGTTGCTTTTGAGAGTGGGGATACGCTAGTGGACTGTCAACCTTTGAGTGAGGGGAGGATCAGACAATGTATCACACGCGCAACTGCCGCCTGTGGCCGCCATCATGGATCGAAGAATATCTGATGTTGGCCCACTATAATTCCTTGAACGTAGCCCGTCTTTGAACGAAAATAGTTTAATTTAATGTTTGTTACTTCGTCTACCATTAAATGTATTTATACTTACAACTGTATGCTAGCTCTAATGCCTTGGACATAGCTCACTTGCAAGTGAAAGTGACTTAACGACTGTCATGTTTGTCTATATCCATGTTTAACTGTATTAATGTCTATTGTTCATGCATGCAAGTTTATAAGTCTTAGGATTTTTGTTAGCTCCCTTGTAGCAGATGAAATTGACACAAAAAAACACTGTGCAGATATACACAAATCTACACTGTCCGTAAACAAATTTACACACAGAAGGGGAGCAGGAAATGAAATTAAACTGCAAGTGTCGAGAGGGTCCGTGATATTATTTCAGTGATTATGAAAATGAGTAAAATTTACAAAGAATTTTGCAGCATGAGCCCACTGATTAGTATGACGTTGCGCCTCCTTTGGACTCGATGCATGCGCTGTTTCGGTTGGGAAACGTGTCATAAATCCGTTGTATCCTCTTCTGTGGTAAGCTGGCACACAACTGGTGACACACATGTTCTGTCGGGCATAGATCAAAGGACCTTGCTGGCCGCAGGAATCAACATCATGCAAGCAGTTCTTAGAGCCAAGTTCCTTGTATTGACCAACATTGCCTTGTTAAACAATGGCTCCACCATACCGTCGCAAACGTAGTACACTTATGACGTATTACCTAGGTAAAAGCCGGCCGGTGTGGCCGTGCGGTTAAAGGCGCTTCAGTCTGGAACCGCGTGACCGCTACGGTCGCAGGTTCGAATCCTGCCTCGGGCATGGATGTGTGTGATGTCCTTAGGTTAGTTAGGTTTAATTAGTTCTAAGTTCTAGGCGACTGATGACCTCAGAAGTTAAGTCGCATAGTGCTCAGAGCCATTTGAACCATTTTTGAACCTAGGTAAAAATATATGTACACTACTGGCCATTAAAATTGCTACACCACGAAGGTGACGTGCTACAGGCGCGAAATTTAACCGACAGGAAGAAGATGCTGTGATATGCAAATGATTAGCTTTTCAGAGCATTAACACAAGGTTGGCGCCGGTGGCGAAACCTAAAACGTGCTTACATGAGGAAAGTTTCCAACCGATTTCTCATACACAAACAGCAGTTGATCGGCGTTGCCTGGTGAAACGTTGTTGTGATGCCTCGTGTAAGGAGGAGAAATGCGTACCATCTACGTTTCCGACTTTGATAAAGGACGGATTGTAGCGTATCGAGATTGCTGTCTATCGTATCACGACATTGCTGCTCGCGTTGGTCGAGATCCAATGACTGTTAGCAGAATATGGAATCGGTGGGTTCAGGAAAGTAATACGGAACGCCGTGCTGGATCCTAAAGGCCTCGCATCACTAGCAGTCGAAATGACAGGCATCTTCTCCGCATGACTGTAACGGATCGTGCAGCCACGTCTCGACCCCTGAGTCAACAGATGGGGACGTTTGCAAGACAACAACCATCTGCACGAACAGTTCGACGACGTTTGCAGCAGCATGGACTATCAGCTCGGAGACCATGGCTGCGGTTACCCTTGACGCTGCATCACAGACAGGAGCGCCTGTGTTAGTGTACTCAACGACGAACCTGAGTACACTAATGGCTAAACGCCATTTTTTCGGATGAATCCAGGTTCTGTTTACAGCATCATGATGGTCGCATACGTATTTGACGACATCGCGGTGAACGCACATGGGAAGCGTGTATTCGTCATCGTCATACTGGCGTATCACCTGGCGTGATGGTATGGGGTGCCATTGGTTACACGTCTCGGCCACCTCTTGTTCGCATTGACGGCACTTTGAACAGTGGACGTTACATTTCAGATGTGTTACGACCCGTGGCTCTACCCTTCATTCGACCCCTGCGAAACTCTACGTTTCAGCAGGATAATGCACGACGGCATGTTGGAGGTCCTGTACGGGCCTTTCTGGATACAGAAAATGTTCGACTGCTGCCTTGGTCAGCACATTCTCCAGATCTCTCACCAATTGAAAACGTCTGGTCAATAGTGGTCGAGCAACTGACTCGTCACAATACGCCAGTCACTACTCTTGATGAACTGTGGTATCGTGTTAAAGCTGCATTGGCAGCTGTACCGGTACACGCCATCCAAGCGCTGTTTGACTCAATTCCCAGGCGTATCAAGGCCGTTATTACGGCCAGAGGTGGTTGTTGTGGGTTCTGATTTCTCAGGATCTATGCACCCAAATGGCGTGAAAATGTAATCACATGTCAGTTCTAGTATAATATATTTGTCCAACGAATACCCGTTTATCATCTGCATTTCTCCTGGTGTAGGAATTTTAATGGCCAGCAGTGTATGTTAAGGCACTTAACCCTACTGACGGTAGTGGAAAACTAGTGCCATGTACACTTAACTTTCGAATACCTGAGGTAATTTCGACACAACTTAGTACAAATAAGGCGTGCATAAGCATAGGCAGCTAGTGTTGACGTCAACCTATTATAGAATCATGAACATGATGTATGCTCACGCTTTAAGTCATTTTTGGAGAACAAAAATCTGCTTTATAAATATTACATAGTTTCTGCAAACAGAAATCTTGCGAAACTTCATTGGGCCAAACAAATGGAAGTAGAAATTCCGCGGTATTGGGCGAATCAGGAAGAACTGCCCAGTGAAGTTTTGTGAGCTGCTCTCGGGTACGCAGACGTGTAAGGCGTTGCGTTGTCACGGAGAAGCATTTTTGTGGCGACGAGCACGTTGAAGTCAATATCCTTAGGGTAGCACAATACACTTCTGAACTGATGGTTGCATCATGAGGGAGGACATCAAAAACAATAACCCCTTCAGAGTCCCGGAAGGCCGTCGTCATGACTTTTCGGGCTGAGGGTGTGGCCTCGAACTTGTTGCTTGGAGGAGAGGTGGTGTTGCGCCACTACAAGGGTTGCTAGTTCTTCGTTGCCCTTTATGGTCTTCTGTTTAGGCGGCGAGAAACCCTGCGGGTACACACCTCTGAGTACTCCAACTTGCAGACAAGTGTGTAAGCACAACCAACAGAGACGTCCAGTTGTGAAGCGAGCTGTTTGATTTTGATCCTTCGATTACCTCGAATGAGAGTGTCGGCACGTTCCAACATGGAAGGAGTCACAGCTGAGTGTGGCCGCCCGGCACGTGAAGAAATCGGATAAGTTGCCGCGACCTTGCTGGGATGATGGCAGACGCCTCACCCAACGAGTCACCGTGCTTTTGTTCTCTGCCAGGTCTCCGTAAACATTCAGCAAGCGCCTATGAATATCTGTGAAGCTCCCGTTTTCCGCCAAACGAAACTCAGTGACACCTCTCTGCTTGGAACGCACCTCCGATACAGTCGCCATTTTGAAGGCTACATACAGCGCCGCCACCGGTCAGAACTTCATGAGACTACGGGGGCTGAAGTGTTAATATTTCACTATGCCCCACAACAAATTCCGCATGTTTTCAGCCGAAACTGGCAGAGAAAATTTTTTTTGCATTACTTACTGAACGTCCCCATTTCCATGGGGAAATTACTCTCTCTGTGAGCCACGGAGGCACCGGCTGCAATCCATTTAGGAGAATCAGGGAATGTCCAACCTACCTTTTTCAGTCCGAACAAGAGCTCTTCCGGCTGCACATGGACTGACAGAGACGATTACATTAATGAACCTATGAGCAATCACGAAAAGATATGTTACATGTCGTTGTTCTTTCGTTCCATATGCAAGTGGATCAGGTTCAGTGGATTGTGTAGTATGTACGTACACTGCCGGAAAAATATACAACATCCCCAGAGACTGTGTTCGTGGCACCAGGGTATAATATGTGCGTATTGAATGACTGCTGTGTTGTGACTTGCTTGTGACGGTCATCGGCGATGAGATGGCGCTCAGGAGGCATGCCTGTGCACCGTCTGTTTTGACTCTCCAGGCATTAACTGTGCAGAGTTTAGAGATGAATAGTGTTTACAACATTCATTGTAGGGTACAAACATGCCCCACCGACGAGTACGTACTCATGTTGCATAGCCTCAGAACGAGGTCACATTGTGGGCGTGGTAGAGGCTGCACGAACGTATCGGGGAACTGCTGTACATGTTGAGCACAGTGTATCGGTGGTGTGTCGGTACTTTCAACAATGGTCTTTAGAACATTTCCTTATTTGTAGGTTAGGTTCTGGACGTCCGCGTAGTACAGACGCACGTGAACGTCGATGCATTGTGCGGGCTGTGGCGGTCTACCAAACCCCATCCAGGAATTCAGTATGGCGCAACTTGGAACTGCTGTCTCACCAAAGACCAGTGGGAACCGTCTGGTTCAGTAGGAGTTGGACAACGTATGAATGTGGCCAGGATACCGATGACACGACGGCACCGCCAAGCATGGCTAATCTGTTGTTGTGAAAGATTCCACTGGGAAGTGGAATAGCACCCTGTTGCCTTCAGTGATGAGAGTAGGTCCTGTCTGTATGTGTGACGCACCTACACGTATATGACGTAGATCTGGTGATCTGTCTATTCCAGAGTGCTTTCGCCCATGACATAGAGATCTCATATACATCTACATCTATACTCTGCAAATCACCGTGAGGTGCATGGCAGAGGGTAAATCCCACTGTACCAGTAATTAGGGTTTCTTCCTGTTGCACTCACGTATGGAGCGCGAGAAGAATGATTATTTGAATGCCTCTATGCGTGCAGTAATTATGCTCCCGATACCTATGTGAGCGATACGTAGGGCGTTGTTGTATGCCCTCATAGTAATCATTTGAAGCTGGTTCCTGAAACTTTGTTAAAAGAATTTCTCGGGATAGTTTATACCTGTCTTCAAGAGTCTGCCAGTTCAGTTCCTTCAGTATCTCTGTGACACTCTCCCACGGATTAAACAAACCTGTCACCATTCGTGCTGCCTTCTCTGTATACGTTCAGTACCTCCGGTTAGTCCTATCTGGTATGGGTCACACTCACTTGAGCAATATTCTAGGATGAGTCGCACAAGTGATTTGTAAGCAGTCTCTTTTTGTAGAGACTGGTAATCTACCAATAAACGGAAGTCTACCACCTGACTTACCCACGACTGAACCTATGTGATCATTCCATTTCATATCCCTACAAAGTGTTGCGTCCAGGTATTTGTATGAATTGGTTGACTCATTGGTATTATAGGTAACCTAGGTGTCATGGCGTGGGGCCGTAAGTTACAGGTCACTGTCATGTATAATGTAAAGTAACCCGCTACATTGCACAGACTGTTATCCCCGCGCTACTGCCATTTGTTCTACAGGGAAGTTATGTGCTTCTTCATGAGGACAATGCACGTCCATATACGACCGCTGCAAAACAGCGTGGTCTTCGTGAACCACAGCAACTGTCCTGGTCGGCAAGATCGCTAGATCACCCGCCAACTGAACACGTATGGGACACGATGAAGCGGGAACTTACTCGTTCTCCAGGGCCTGCAAGAAGCATTGCCGAATTGCGACAAAAGGTGCAGAATGCTTTGGAAAATTTATCGCAGGATGTCATTCAGTACCTTTACTATCGTTTGCATGCGATAATACACGCCTGCATTGCCGCCAGAGGAGGGTACAATGTGTAATTATACTACTGTTTGGGCACCGTTTCCTGTGACATGTTTGTTTCATTTGGTCTGAATTTGTTATCATATACTTCTCTGACACCTCACTTGCGAATAAAATGAGTTTGTCCTTGAGAGCGTCGTGTTTTCCTGGCAGAGTAGCGATAGACGCAGGAATCAAGAACCGCAAGAAAAATATGTACACTGCCGGAAACAAAAACTAGTACAGCTGGAAAGACGACGTCAATTTTGATCGCATGATGGCATGTGCCACTTGGGGAGGATAGTAAATATACTGATAATGGATTCAACGTTGTTCGCCAACGGATAGCTACCAGAGCCCCATCTGTGTCTACTCATTAATAGAGAATTCTCACAGCCAGAAGGCTCAGTCTGGTGCAAATGTGTGAAAGCAAGCATGCAACCATGACACAAAGACGCACTTGTGCTTTCTACAGTCAACTGAGCTATTCTTCGAGTTTTAAAGAGGTCAGACCGTGGCAGGAAGGTCCTTTCAAGAACTGACTTACAAGTTGGACGCGCTGCGTTAGTTGTGTAAAGATGCTTGTACCAGTGGTCACGTGAACATTCTTACACCTTTAGATGAGGTTCTGGATGTCCACGTAGCACAGACGCCTATCAGGATGATTGTATTTTAAGGGTAGCAGTGGCAGGTTGTACGGCTACCACAACACAGATAACAGGGCCTGTGAGCCCAGACGTGTCAACACTTGCGAACCAGTTATTAGCAGCGGGACTACGGGCACACTCACCTCTAACCTGTCTTACACTCACGGCAAAGCATCGACGTGCATGGCTCGACAGGTGCCATCGGAGGATCACTTGGGATGGCGAACCACGGTCTCCAGCGATGGAGGCAGGTTCTGCCTACACGCAGGTGATGGTCATTTGCACGTACGACACTGACCTGGTGAGCGCTGTCTCGTAGAGTGCATTCGTCCAAGACACATTGGCCCTGCACCACGCCTTACGGTCTGAGGTGTGACAAGCTAAAACCCACGTTCACCTTTTGTGTTTCTGGAGGGAACGCTAACCAACGGTTGGTATGCGCAGTGTGGTGTCACCGCAAGACACCACACTTGCTAGGTGGTAGCCTTTAAATCGGCCGCGGTCCATTAGTACATGTCGGACCCGCGTGTCGCCACTGTCAGTAATTGCAGACCGAGCGCCGCCACACGGCAGGTCTAGAGAGACTTACTAGCACTCGCCCCAGTTGTACAGCCGACGTTGCTAGGAAAGGTTCACTGAGAATTACGCTCTCATTTGCCGAGACGATAGTTAGCATAGCCTTCAGCTAAGTCAATTGCTACGACCTAGCAAGGCGCCATTTATCCTTTGCTATGTATCTAATGGAGCATGTACAGTAACAAGACCAATGTTCACCAATTGTGGATTAAAGTTAAGTATTCCAGAAGCTACGTACTTTTCTTTATAGCATTCATTACGTATCCTGTTTCAGACCTCACGCCATCCTGCGTGAGCTTATAGCGTGCATTTCGGCATCCGCAAACAACACGGTGTTGGCACTTCTGCCGACACTTCACGCAGAATGTTGTTAGGCATATTCTTTTGTTGTTTTTGGAAGAGGAAGGTGATGTGTTGTTCCAACAGGATAATGTTCGCTCACACATGGCCCATGGAACTCAATGTGCTCAGCAAGACGTGTAGCAACTTCCCTGGCCAACACTATCTCCTGACATGTCTCAAATCGAGCACGTGTGGGACGTGATGGTACGAGAAGTGACTCGTGCAACTCGTCAAGCAACAACTTTTACAGAACTACGTGGACAGGTCGTTCAGGCATAGCTCAACGCATCTCAGGACAGTATTCGCTACCTGTACGATCAACTGGACGCCAGAGTCATCGCCTGCATTGCCGCCTGTGGAGGCTACGACACGTACTGGTATGAGTGTTTCAGCATAGGTCGATACCTTGTACATCAGAACCGCGTGTACTGCTGATCTGTAAATGAAAATTGTAATACTGTCATGTACTCTATATGCACTGATGCAACAACAAAGCTTGAGTGAACTGGAAACTTCTAAAAGGGTCTACTACTTTTCTTTCCGGCGGTATATGTTGAAAACTTGCCATGTGTTTGCTATTCTGGAACCCTTAATTGATATGCAGGTTAGGGAGCAGAATCCCGATGTTATGCGAAACACATCCAACTGGGTTTATACCGAATCTGCACAACGTATGTACCACAATCTTATAATAGCCCTGATATAAATCCTACGTGGGGTGAGTAGCTTCTCATATGCTTTATTCATTAAAATAATTTATCAAAGTTCCTCTTCAAAAACGTGATGGAAAAGGATTCTGGTGATTGTGACTATTTAACAGATAAATACCATCCTAAAAATTACAATTACGTTTATTTTCTTTCAATGGAACACAAAACTGATCATGAATTTGTACAAGGAACAATCATGTCTGGGAATGTAAACCAAACATGTAAATAGTACTCATCTGACAGAGCTGTTAGGAAGAAACTAGTACAAACAGCACTGCATGGGATCTAGTATGCTTCTCTCCTACGAGAAGGGGGTGAGGGAGGGTGGAGCAAAGGCAACAGGTGAAATTTATAGTAACAATAAACAAGTGCGTGATAGGATGCATTCCCACAATATCACCTAAGAAACCGAGCGAGGTGGCGTTGTGGTTAGCACACTGGACTCGCATTCGGGAGGACGACGGTTCAATCTCGCGTCCGGCCATCCTGATTTAGGTTTTCCGTGGTTTCCCTAAATCGCTCCAGGCAAACGCCTGGATTGCTCCTTTGAAAGGGCACGGCCGACTTCCTTCCCCGTCCTTCCCCAATCCGATGAGACCGATGACCTCGCAGTCTGGTCTCCTCCTCCACAACAACCTCAACCTCACCTAAGAAGGCAAAGTGGTTTCACAAATGCCGCTGCTGTGAAAACTCAGTTCCAATTTCGGGCGGCTGAAATATCAACTGAAACTCCTTGAGGCCGGAGCTGCATATATTTCCGACGGTATGGTGCAAGGCAGCGAGCTGATAACGGCTGCTACTCGTGGTCGGCTCCGCTGCATGTAAATGGGCTCGGCCTTAGAGACAAATAGAAGCGCGAGCGAGGAAAAACCAAGTGTTTGTCCAGGTGGACGGACAGGTGAAACTAGGATTAAATTACTCTCCAGCAAGGGCGGCAAAGTACGCGAACGACTCCTGCGGCGGCCAGGAATCAAATCCCCAAATTCTCTTCCGCCCCGTGCCCGGAGAGCGACCGCTCGGCTTGTGCAAGATTTTGGCCAGTCGCCGCCGACAAAAAGACTTTCGCTGGTTGTGGCCTTACAACAAAAAATGGCTCTAATCTCTATGGGACTTAACATCTGAGGTCATAAGTGCCCTAGACTTAGAACTACGTAAACCTAACTAATCTAAGGACATCACACACATCCATGCCCGAGGCAGGATTCGAAGCTGCGACCGTAGCAGCCGCATGGTTCCGGACTGAAGCGCCTAGAAACGCTCGGCCACCGCAGGGCCTTACAACAATTCGTCTAGACTCCCACTACCGTACTCCATCAAACTAGGCGCCAATACCATTCCTTCCGCCGAATCCCGACGGTGACGGCAAACGTGTGGTGATGTAACAGTCGAGCAACCTTTCCTAGTCTCTGCCAGGGCTTTTTGTGGGAAGTTTTCTGGAGACTGGCACCAACAGACTATGACAATTGGGGTGCTTCGTGTGGTGCCGTTCTGTTGGCTGTCCCGTGGAGTTCGGCGACCGTTTCTCTGAAACGTCCCAAAGAATAGCACAGCTGTGGTGCTGAGCTGGTGTGTTCCTGCCCAAAACATGAGGCTTTCGTGAAAAAACTGCCTCCAGCCATTGCAAAAATAGTGAGCTTTTGTCGCTGTTAAGGCCCAACTTCAAGAGAGAAAGTCACCTGTCACAGGTCGGGAGTCGTCCGCAATTCCGAGTGACCAGATGACACCCCCCCCCCCCCCCCCACTTCTCATATTTCGCTGCTATTGTAAGCGGTTGGCCTCCTAATAGCCCAAAAGCTCCCCTTCGTCTCCTAAGTGAAATGAACAGAATTATGATATGCATGCATCCTACTCCCGATCATGTGCGTTCCAGTACATATCATCCAATTACCTACTACTTTGCATGACAGTGTGATACGGTGGCAAAGTGACATTAATTTGTAGTTGTGGAAATTCAGATTTTGTAAATGTAAGGTAGACTGGTTTGATCGGTCTCGGAAACTGACATACTGCCGGGAGAGCGGTGTGGTGACCACATGCCCCTCCATACCCGCATCCAGTGACGCCTATGGACTGACGATGACAAGACGGCCGGTCTGCACCGTTGGGCCTTCATGTTCTGTTCGGGAGGAGCTTAGTTTTTTTAGGCCGTTCTGATGACCGTACGAAGAAACCACAAGGCCGTCATCTTAAGCCCCATCAAACCAGGCTATACTGCATTTCTAAAATCCGCATCCAGTGACGCCTATGGACTGAGGATGACACGGTGGCCGGTCTGCACCGTTGGGCCTTCATGTTCTGTTCGGGAAGAGCTTAGTTTTTTAGGCCGTTCTGATGACCGTTAATAATTGTACGAAGAAACCACAAGGCTGCCATCTTAAGCGCCATCAAACCAGGCTGTATTGCATTTCTAAAATCTAAATTTGCATAAAAATCTTTGTGTTCTGTCTTGCGGCAGGTCTTGTCATGGGAGAAGCCTCGTCAGGGAGGTCCACCGCATGAGCGTCTAGGAGAGTGATTCCAGTGGTGGTTTCCCGTTGCCTTCCACTGGTGATGATGAAATGATAATGAGGACAACACAACACCCAGTCTCTGAGCCGAGGAAATCTCTGAGCCAGCCGGGAATCGAACCCGGGCTCCTTGGCGTGACAGTCCGTCGCGCTGACCACTCAGCTATCGTGGCGGACAAATTGATAAAATGATGCGTAAATGATATACAGGGTGTTACAAAAAGGTACGGCCAAACTTTCAGAAAACATTTCTCACACACAAATAAAGAAAAGATGTTATGTGGACATGTGTCCGGAAACGCTTAATTTCCATGTTAGAGCTCATTTTAGTTTCGTCAGTATGTACTGTACGTCCTCGATTCACCGCCAGTTGGCCCAATTGAAGGAAGGTAATGTTGATTTCGGTGCTTGTGTTGACATGCGACTTATTGCTCTACAGTCCTAGCATCAAGCACATCAGTACGTAGCATCAACAGGTTAGTGTTCATCACGAACGTGGTTTTGCAGTCAGTGCAATGTTTACAAATGCGGAGTTGGCAGATGCCCATTTGATGTATGGGTTAGCACGGGGCAATAGCCGTGGCGCGGTACGTTTGTATCGAGACAGATTTCCAGAACGAAGGTGTCCCGACAGGAAGACGTCCGAAGCAATTGATCGGCGTCTTAGGGAGCACGGAACATTCCAGCCTATGACTCGCGACTGGGGAAGACCTAGAACGACGAGGACACCTGCAATGGACGAGGCAATTCTTCGTGCAGTTGACGATAACCCTAATGTCAGCGTCAGAGAAGTTGCTGCTGTACAAGGTAACGTTGACCACGTCACTGTATGCAGAGTGCTACGGGAGAACCAGTTGTTTCCGTACCATGTACAGCGTGTGCAGGCACTATCAGCAGCTGATTGGCCTCCACGGGTACACTTCTGCGAATGGTTCATCCAACAATGTGTCAATCCTCATTTCAGTGCAAATGTTCTCGTTACGGATGAGGCTTCATTCCAACGTGATCAAATTGTAAATTTTCACAATCAACATGTGTGGGCTGACGAGAATCCGCACGCAGTTGTGTAATCACGTCATCAACACAGATTTTCTGTGAACGTTTGGGCAGGCGTAGTTGGTGATGTCTTGATTGGGCCCCATGTTCTTCCACCTACGCCCAATGGAGCACGTTATCATGATTTCATACGGGATACTCTACCTATGCTGCTAGAACATGTGCTTTACAAGTACGACACAACATGTGGTTTATGCACGATGGAGCTCCTGCACAGTTCAGTCGAAGTGTTCGTACGCTTCTCAACAACAGATTCGGTGACCGATGGATTGGTAGACGCGGATCAATTCCATTGCCTCCACGCTCTCCTGACCTCAACCCTCTTGACTTTCATTTATGGGGGCATTTGAAAGCTCTTGTCTACGCAACCCCGGTACCAAATGTAGAGACTCTTCGTGCTCGTATTGTGGACGGCTGTGATACAATACGCCATTCTCCAGGGCTGCATCAGCGCATCAGGGATTCCATGCGACGGAGGGTGGATGCATGTATCCTCGCTAACGGAGGACGTTTTGAACATTTCCTGAAACAAAGTGTTTGAAGTCACGCTGGTACGTTCTGTTGCTGTGTGTTTCGATTCCATGATTAATATGATTTGAAGTAATAAAATGAGCTCTAACATGGAAAGTAAGGGTTTCCGGACACATGTCCACATAACATATTTTCTTTGTTTGTGTGTGAGGAATGTTTCCTGAAAGTTTGGCCGTACCTTTTTGTAACACCCTGTATATATCTGCACTTCTAATGGTGTTGCCTGCCATCATATTACTTTATGTAGCCTGAAGTACTCTTAGCCAGCACTCACAGCCTCCACTATGCAGCATAATTGTGCTGCACAGTTGAGGCCATGGACACTGTTGCCAATGGAGCACACATGGAGGTGTCTGCTCTGTGGTGTTATATTTATTTACTTACTTACGTTTATTTACTTGCCCTTATTTTTTAAAGAAAAAGACATCAATTCGGGAATAGGAAATTATAAATCTACGGCATATTTTAAGGAGAGAACACGAAGAAAACAGGAAAGAGTAGGTACAGGTGTCACTTCACAACCCAGGGAAGGGGACTTGGTACTGAACTTCATGTCTGTATATGTGTGTCATGTTCTGCATCTGAGATGTTGTTAGCGATTCTATTCAGCAGTGCCCATGTGCCTGGGTTCCTCAGTGTTTCGTGTAGTCTGTTTTCTGTTATGTGTTCTATGTTGTTACATAAGCCTCTGTATCTAATGGATTTCAAAAGGAAGTGTTCTGCGGAACCAATTTCCCCATATCTGCACCGATTCCATTCTGAAAGAAGCGACACGCACAGCACGTGTGTGGGACAGGGACTGTGTCCAGCCTAAAAATTAACCATGCTTCGGCCAGAGTTGTTGTGCATCCATAACCACTCTCTTTGCCAAGTAACGCGCCCACTTTTTAGTTGGTTCCTATCCTCTACGTGCTGCCCAGGGATCTGCAACACTCTCAGGCCTATCCATCTTCAGCTAGTATGTTACAGTCTGACATATAACATATCAATAGTATGTATTCCAAGTACCGAACGATCGCCCCAGATAGTTAAAGTAGCACATCCCTCTGCCCTCGCTTAACAGTGATTTTGTTCAATACGACAGCGAGTCTACGCGCCCATGTAGTAGCTGCAAAGCTCTCTACCGACTCAAAAAGTGGACGGTGCTACGTTCGTATGTGTGCAAGTGGAAGTCTCTGTAGTGTCACGTTCAATGTCACTAGTTTGTGAATTAAGCTTTCCGCTTTGTTAGTGATCAGTCGTTATGTGTTCGTTGAAGCTGTATCGTTCGTCAATGAGTACCTCCTGGTGTCTGTCCTCTTCTGTCATGGCCCATTAACACCACATTTCACACCACTGTCCTCACGCAAACGTTCGCCGTACGTCTCACATTAATATCTGCGATTATTTCACGCAGTGTTACTTTTCTGTTAGCATTGACTGACGCAAACGCCGCTGCTCTCGGTCGTTAAGTGAAGGCCGTCAGCCACTGCGTTGTCCGTAGTGAGAGGTAAAGCCTGAAATTTGGTATTCTCGGCACACTCTTGACACTGTAGATTTCGGAATACTGAATTCCCGAACGACTTCCGAAATGGAATGTCCGATGCGTCTGTCTGCAACTACTAAGGCTGTTAATTTCGTCGTGCGGTCATGATTCGTCGGACGCCTTTTTACGTAAATCACTCGAGTACAAATGACAGCTGCACCAATGCACTGCTCTTTCGATACTACTGCCATCTGTATAAGTGCATATCGCTACACCAGGAACTGTATCACCTCTTTGTATATTAGCAGATGTGACACTCACCGACATAGCCGTTCCCGTCGACGTCGACGCCGCCAGCGACGCTGATGCCGAAGCCGGGCTGCGTGGCCGCCGGGTGGCCGGAGCTGGGCAGCCTCTGGGGGCCTAGGAGACGGCCCATGCGCCGAGCGTCGCCGCTGCCCAGGTACACGAACACGCTGCCGCCCTGGTCGCCGTACGGCGCACCCACCGCCACGTCTGCAACCGCCCGCGCCACAAAACTTTACGCTCTCCAGTCGTCAAGCGGCTAGTCGAAAGTTATAACGAATGGCGTAGACATCCATTTTGAGACACTACAGGTGAAGCCCGTCTCGCCACGTTCCAAGTCGCGCACATGAGCGCTCGAGGGTGGTCAAGTAACAGACAAAGAGATGTCCATGAAAAACACATGCTGTTTAAAACATGCACCAAATCCACAATTTGAAGATACATCAATAAAATTCAGTACCATGCTTTACATGAAATTAACAAATTTTACTGTATAGTTCGTTGAATTATAAGTCCGCAGCTCGTAGTATATGGGCTAGCGTTGCTGCCTCTTAATCGAGGGGTCCCGGGTTCGATTCCCGGCCGGGTTGGGGATTTTCTCTGCCTGGGGACTGGGTGTCTGTGTTGTCCTCATCATTTCATCATCATCAATCGTGTAAGTGGTTAGATTGGACTGTGTAAAGATTGCGACTTCGTACGGGCACTGATGACTGCGCAGTTGAGCGCCCCACAGATCGAACATCATGATCACCTTTTGGATTATATATATTTAACTTTCTTTATGGAATTTAAATGTTTTATTTTCAAAAAATAATATATGTGTCTTTCCTCAGATACTATTCAAGAGATTTCTACAAAATTTTCTCTGCGTAGTGTCTTTGCGTATAGTAAGCTCCTTTCATGAATTGTTTTGAATATATCGAATTGAAGAATTTCAATGATTTTTTAATTGTGATTCTGTAAGCACAATATAAAACATATGGAAAATTCCAAGCTCTTTGTCCCATATCTCGGCTCACACTGAGAATTTCAAATTTTACTCTTGGCACAACATTTATTGGCTTTATAGAAAGAAATGTACAAAACTTCGTAATTATAGCCGTCATAGATTCAGAGAAAAACGTACATAAAACTTTAATTTTCAGGAAATGCATTTTAAAATTCATCCTAACATTGATGTCACTCCTCGAGGGTCCCAGATTTGTACATAGGAGACCTCTTTCTCTTCGAGGCTTCTCTTCTGGTTTCTTCTTTTATGCATTCTTTCCTTTACCTGGCCTTCAACAGACATTCCAGCTGCGGAGAGACGTTGTAAATCTACTTTTCTCAAGATATCTTGAGTGTAATTTTCTGTCTTACACCCCATTCTCTCTAATACCTTCATCCTCTCTACGTCATATACAAGAACCTCATCATAAGTTGCAAATCTAACAGATGTAGCACACGAAAATATGGTTTTAGGGCATATAAGCGAATTTAGAGACTCATTTCCATTCGGGGTTTTGCCGTGAACGCACATTTTAAGAAGTTCAGGATCGGCCAGAAACCTGTGCGTGGGGGTGTCAACATGCAGGATACAATATGGAAGCCTCTCCTTGTGGCACAGCCGGCCGGTGTGCCCGAGCGGTTCTGGGCGCTTCAGTCCGGAACCTCGCTGCTGCTACGGTCGCAGGTTCGAATCATTCCTCGGGTATGGATGTGTGTGATGTACTTAGGTTAGTTAGGTTTAAGTAGCTCTAAGTCTAGGGGACTGATGTCCTCAGCTATTTAGTCACATGGTGCTTAGAGCCATTTGACCCATTTTAATGTCGCAGAGATAATGATTTCGATGTTCATTCGTCGACACCATATGGCAATATGTATCCCATATTGCACTTTTCACGTCATTTATACTGGATAGGTTCTGGCAAAACAAGAATTCCTTCCTCACAAACAGAGCAGCTGATTTGTTATTATTTCTTAGATACGGAACAGAGTCACAGATGATCTATAAAACCAAAGAGCATATATCACAGCCCTCTAGATGTATCCCGTACAGCTTGACTTGAAAGTAATCCACGGATCCGTTGCTAGTATTGAAGTGTTGCTTCAAAAAGTGGACGCGGCAAGAATATCGTGTCACACATGTCATTATTTTTCAGGCACTTTGGATGTGGTTTCATCGTTGAAGGCTTGGGAACTTATTGTCCACAAGTTCTACTAACAAATAAAAAAATAAACAGGAAATTGACATTTTCGGTGCGTTTCATGAACGTCCCCCCTTAATTAAAGCTAGATTTATGTTCCTACGGAATATTGATCCCCTAGTTACAAATAACGCTTTGGTGCATTTCATTTCTTAATATTATTTTTTCGAGAGCAGCCTCAAGAAAAGGTCTCCTTTTTTTTCTGTAAACATACTGTTAACCCTGTGGTGAATGATTGTCTCTGCAGTAGACAGTTTTTAATGGCCACTTCTCTGATGTTTTCATTCAACCTGGAGGCTACAAATGCATGCAGGGTACAACAGCAGCAGGGAGTACCCACTGCAGTGGACTGTGTGTATTTTCAGCCTCAGGAATGACTGAAAACGCCAAAGAAGCAATCACTAACAGCTCTCCCCTGTAGTGGCTGCTATGCTCCACAGGGTTAATAGATTCTTCACCACGGTGTTGTGAGTGATGCTACCTCCACTTCCAAATACGAGGTGTGCCTATAGAATAACGGAGCTGTTGCTGTAAAACATTTTATTTATGAAAGATATATATTTAGTTATTGTCACTCTCAAAATACTACTACCCTCCTCTACCCCTGCAACGCTACAGGCGAATTTTCCTTTGATGGAAACAGTACTGGAAGTCTTCCTCTGTGAGCTCTTTGATTACGCGTGTCGTTTTTCCTTTCACTCCTTCAACGGACTGAAATCTTGTTCCTTTTAATGCAGATTTGACCTTGGGGATTAGGTAAAACTCACAAGGCGCTGAGTCATGCGAGTAAGGTGAGTGGTCTAACACTGGGATGCTGTATTTCGCCAGAAACCTCTTAACAGACAGTGTTGTATGAGCAGGTGCGTTACCTTGATGCAGAGTCTATGACTTGTTTTTCTTCTTTTCGGAGTTGAACAATAACCTCTAGTTAGTAAAGTTGGTTAATAGTTTGGCCTTCAGGAACTCAGTGAAGATATACAATTTCGTATATGGAGAAAAGCTTCATCGTCGCTTCGAATCTTGATTTGCTCATTCGAGCTTTTTTCGCTCTCTGTGAACTTGGGTCCTCCCAGTACATGTATTGGTGCTTCATTTCTGGATCATAAGAGAAAAACATGTTATAACTCTTTCCAAGAAATCGGGATCATATTCAATGGTATTCAAAGTGTCAGTACAAATATTTTCTCGGGCTTCTTTTTGTTACACCACGAGAATTTTCGGCACCAGTTCTGCATACACTTTTCTCACGTTAAAATGGTTATCTGAAACTTGCCTTATGTATTCTTTTTCAATCGACCGAATACTAAACACACGGTCAGATCTAATCAGATTACCTACTTTTCAATATTTTCATCCCTGTTTGATGTTGAGAGGCGTCCCGGGCGTGAGTCATCTTCAGCGTCTTATCGGCCATCTTTGAAATGCTCGAACCACTTAAAAACTCGTGTTCATGATAAACAGTCTTCGCCATACACTTCTTTTAGTAAAAGTTAGGTTTCACCAGAAGTGTTTCCAAGATTCATGTGAAACTTCACGACGATTCGTTTCTCTGTTATTATATTTATCATTTCTCCGGAAAAACAGAATAACAGCTCTTACGCGAACGAAGGCTGCGACCACACTGGTTTCTCTGCAGACACCAGAGATACCGCATTCGACTGGCTTCATGCTTCACCTTTGGCGTATGCGTACTTACTCTGTGACAGCATAGTCCCGCTTCTTTTTTGTAGCCACTTCGTACAAACACGCTCGCATCCTCTGTCTTGGTGTGGCAATTATTCAAAAGCGAGCTCCCGTTGAACGATACCGCCAAGTGACAAGTTCGTGCAATTACTCGATTTTGGACGAAAAAGGTGTTAAACCAGTTGAAGCTCACCACTAATTGACAGACGTCTAATGGCAGCCGTGCATCGATGTCAAAAATGTTCGTAAGTGGTGTAGAGAGTTTACAGGAGGTCTTAACTGAAATCCACGAAGCAGAAAATAGCGATGGGCCGTCATTTCTCGACAAGACACTTGCGAAGGTGGAGGAAACCACGCGTAAATATCGGAGCATAATTTTGGATGTTCTCTGCATTTTGGTTCCTGAGGTCTCCCGAAGCCCCATCCATAGGATTTTAAAGTAAAAGTTGCAAAATGGGAAAGTATCTGCAAGATTGGTATCGCTTATGCTGACAGGACATCACAAGCAGCAACGAATTCACTGTTCTCGCGAACTTCTTCGCCTCTATGGAGATGAAAAGAACAATTTTTTGGAGTCCATTGTCACGACGGGCCGCAACCTCAGCTTTCTACTTTCCACCAGAGACAAACCAACAGTCATACGAGTGGCAGGATCCCTCTTCGCCCAAGCCGCGAAAATTCAAATAAACACAGTCTCTTGGTAAAGTCACTACAGCTGTGTTTTAGTCCCGGACGGTACTACTGTTGGTCGACTTTCTGCCTGCTGGGACAACAACCAGCGCTGACAGGTACTGTGTCACACTGAAGAAACTCAGAAGAACAATTCAGATCCGGAGAAGAGAAATTCTAAGGAAAGGCGTACAATTACCCATGGAGCTAGGTGAAAAATCCATTAACTTTTTAGACCTTAACATAGATATCACCACAAATAGACACACTTTCAAAACTTACAGAAAACCCACAACAACAGACACAATAATACCCGCATGTTCACAAAACTCAATAACACACAAACATGCAGCCTTCCATTCCATGGTATACCGCGTCACATCCAGTGTCAAAACAGAAATTACAAACAGAAGTAGACACCATTAAATACATTGCATATAACAATGGCTATAACCCTGAATTAGTTTACAAAATCCTGCACAAGAAACAAAGAAGAAAAATCTTGCCCTACATTTATTCCCCCTCTGCAATAACAACTACACCAAAAACCAACTGGTGCACTATACCATATCTAGGTAAGCTATCAGACAAACTAGCCAAACCACTGAAAGCCCAAAACTATAAAACATCATGTTATGCAAGAGGTACTACAGTTAATCTCCTATTCAACAGCAAGGACAAAACAGATAAACTAAGCAACAGTGGGGTCTACAAAATAACCTGCACTGACTGCAATAAACTGTACATTGGTCAAACGGGCTGGGCCATATCAATAAGGCTGACTGAACATGAACGCAGCTGGAGATTAAATAAATCAGACTCCACCTTTGCTGAACATGTGCTCAAAGAAGGACACAAATATCTAACACACATAGAAGTGCTACATATAGCCAACAAAGCCAGAAAACTCAGCCTACTAGAAGCACTGAAATTAACAAACACTTAGCCCTAAATCCCCAGCCGGTCCTAAATGACCAATTGCAACTGAGCCCAAAACGACTCTTAAACTTTACACAATACAGTAAACCTGCTACTAACCACAAAGTGTTCCAATAATAAACAAATTCACACCCCAATATAATGTAATATCCCTTATGTGTTTACATTCCTAACTGTAACTCAACTGTAACAATGTAATATTTGGTGTACATTAATGCACAATTTTCTAATAACAAAATGTAACCGCCAAAGAAAACATCGCTGTTGTACAACCAACAATTAATGTCCAGTGCAACTGCTCACAACAAATACCAAAAAATTGTAAATTTGTTATAATGTGTATTGTAAATATTTATAATTATTGTCATACATGGTACTGACAAACCATAAAATGTGATTTTTTTTATGTTAAAGAACAGTTTTACGCAACAGAAAGTCAAAAGACCCGTTTGACAATTCCAAAGACAATATCATAACTAAAGATCGTATGTAAGTGTGTTGTATTTTAGTCCAGAATGTCTGGTTCATAAGAACACAAGCTCCTTGTAAACAATAGACAGCAGTTATCTGAAGATGGCCTAATAAGCTGAAAACTAGTTCATACAAATAAAAATCAGTAGAACAAAAAACCGCCCAAGTGTTATTCAACCCTCAAAAGGCGTATGCAATTCAAATAACTACGCTCGCCCACACGTCGCCCGTCAAACCATCGATCTGCAACCAAACCTCAACTGATTATGTAAAACAATAAAGTATTGTTCAGCATTTAAAATGATGTAACTATCACAGAAAATAAACGGTTGTTTGTACAAGTAAAAATACAGGAGACCTAACTTTTGGAATTTCTCTCGTGTTTCGATATGTACATAACTTTACTTGCAGATTTTTCTGTCAAAGAAAAATTGGATACTCAAACAAAAGGAAGAAGGGGCGAGATGGCTGCAGACAGGGCTTTTTTTATGACAGTGCTAATTACTTCGCCTCTGGTGTCAAAAAATAGGTTTCCTGCAAACCGCTGAGAAAGGCAGCAGTCAAGTTCTACCTACTTGACCACAGGAAGCAGATAATACCTCTATTCCTCACAGGTTTCCCATCCTGCCTGGGCGTCAACCGACCCAAAGGAAGACATTTTCTGTATGAAGGCGCCTTTTTGGAGAAAAGGAGTCGTTCAAATTTACAGCGCATTCTACCGTTTGTCGCCATTTTGGATAAACTGGTAAGTTATCTCATGATTACCAGTTCAGAGATGAAATTCCAGAATACTGTTTTGCAGTATGTAAGGACCTAAGCAATCTGGCACATTGTTGTGCACTCCGCAATATGGAAACGAGAGAAATATCGCCATACGTGCAATAGTATTTTTAATGTTTCATAAGAACTGAACGCAAAGAATAAGGAGGTTGGTTTTTTTTGGGAGGGGGGGAAGGGGGGGTAGACAACCGGCGGCCCCCGGTCTGGATATCCGGTGCACGATTGGTTTTGAGTCAGACTCGCGGAAGAAATTCGTGGGAGAGAGAGCGAGAGAATATTAGAACACTGCAACCGTTTAAACTGAAGGTAATTTACAACGGCTTTTCGAGAAGTAAGGTCCGACCGGTTGCGAAATGGAAACCACTGTTAAAATCAAAACTGTTTTATTTGCAACGGATAGATACACCTTGTAGCTACTTCTTTATGTAGCCGACGCTCGAAGTTAAACATTTGTCGTATATAAGCCAGCCGTCTGTGTTTTCCGCCAATTCTCTACGCTGGTCTACAGCACGTTGTCTGTGTCATAATGTTGTCTCATAGCCAGCAGTTCATGTGAGCAGAGATGAAACTCAGAGGGAACCAGTTAAGGGATGTATTGCGAGTGATCCAACACATGTCGTCGAAAACGGCGTAGGAGCATTTCATTGCTCCTGCAGAGTCCGGTCGAGAATTTTCATGAAGTAGGAAACGCATGACAGTTATGTTATGTGCGCTGCATGACATCAGGCAAAATCTCTCACCAGCCTTACATACTTGCCGGGAGACACTATTTTCTACGCATCTTTACGTGCTCACTGTGCGCTCGGAACTGGACAGAGCGACGTTAGGTGATCGATGCGCATACTTGAGACACTACCCAACACATCTGTGGAGAGCTCATCGGATTTACACGATGTTTTTCCATTTCGCGCTTGATCGGTCCTTTCTTTCCAAACAGCCCTCGTATAATGAATTGCCTGCAACCAGTTGCTTTTATGCACGCTTATTTTTCCATGATAACACTTCAAGATACCTGGCATCCCATCTTCATATGTTTACGTTTACCTAAGTATTTGGCCACCCGCGCCGGCGGTTCGAATCCTTCCTCGGGCATGTGTGTGTGTGTGTGTGTGTGTGTGTGTGTGTGTGTGTGTGTGTGTGTGTGTGTGTGTGTATGTGTATGTGTATGTGTGTGTGTGTGTGTGTGTGTGTGTGTGTGTGTGTTTTTGTGTTGTTCTTAGCATAAGTTAGTTTAAGTAGTGTGTAATTCTAGGGACCGATGACCTCAGCAGTCGGGTCCCTTAGGAATTCACACACACGCACACTTAAGTGTCGTGAACATTATTTTGTCACTGATGGCGTTGCAGGATTTTGTAACAGAGACTTTTGAGACAGCTAACGTAAAACTTTGTAAGTAAAGAAACAATGTTCACGATGCTTAATTAAATGTAAACAACTGAAGACGGGATGAACATAAATTGAATGTACAACAAAAACGTGTTTTGACGCGTAATTTGCCGGCATGGCGAGTCAAGAAATGGGTGCCATTCATACTGATGCGTTACCGAAAAACATTAATATCACGGACGCCATAGTTTTGACTTAATGCGCAAGGAGAGTTGCTGTTGTGCTACGAGGCCGCCCGCGATCTTAAGATTCCATACTCCTCAACCAGCCTACAAAATAAGCGACTTTTACGATTTTCTTGGAAAATCTAATGAGGTATATCTTTTTGCACATTATTCATTGATTCTTGGCCAACATTTTTTTATTTGTTTAAGGAAGCCAGCTCTCATTAAGCCCCCGTCCTAGGAGTGGAAATTGCTCTGTCCAAAATGATGTGTGTCGGCCAGGACGTCCTGCAGCCTGCAAATCTTACCTGAAATATAATAATCAAACAATTTTTCTTAATCTATAGAACATTGCGCACGAAATAGCTACGCAGTTTGTGAAACTTGAAAAATTATAAAATGGCAGACGTTTGAAACAAAGATATAATTTTGTCGTATGTTTTTCGTCACGTTCTTTGCAGTAACTAATTACTAAATTAAAATGAAAAAATTGGCTTATTACTCCTTGCGGACATGCCCGAGGAGTAATTAAGCCAAATTTCAGATTGATATCTTTTTAAGTATGCTCCGAATGTATTCCGTCAGCTTGTGCAAATTCTGTATAAGGGTGAAAGATATAAGGAAAGGGTTCCAATGCAGAGCAGTTTTTTTTGTAACGATAAGGACGCAAATCTGTTTGGAGAAAAAGATCAGATTTTAGATAGATGGGTGGAGTATTTTAGTGAACTATTGAATATAGAATGGAAAACGAAGGTGAAGTTGATGCTGCTATGGTACAAGAGGTGTATATGGAAGTAAACAGAGGAGTACCAGGAATCCGTCGAGCAACCTACGCTGGAAGAAGTTAAAACTAGTATCAAGACTCTTAAAAACAACAAAGCTCAGGTAGAAGACAACATTACAGCGGGAATTGTAAAATATGGTGGAGAAAAACTAATAAGGGTTTTGCATGAGATTATAGTAGAAATATGGCGGAAAGCAAATATGCCAGAACAGTGGAATACAGCAATGCTTTGCCCTACGCATAAGAAAAATGTCAAAGCCGACTGTGTGAATTATAGAGGAATTGCACTGCTCTGTATAGTATGTAAAGTATTAGGAACAATCATGGCGTGGAGACTCAGAACATATGTAGAAGATTATCTAGGAGACTACCAGAGTGGTTTCAGAACTAATAGATCTGCTACGAATCAGATTTTTACTGTCAGACAGATCCTTGAAAAATGGTACAATATCGATGTCCACCACTTGTTTATTGATTTCAAACAAGATTATGATAGTATCAAGAGGGATCAACTCTGGAAGGCAATGCAAGAGGCAGGAGTACCCAGAAAACTAATAAGACTGGTTAAAATGACTTTGAGAAGAACAGCATGCAAAACAAAGGTTGAGGGCACTTTATCAAAGGAATTTGAAGTTAGCCAATGATTCCGACAGGGAAATGAGCTCTCCACTGTTCTATTTAATATCGCCTTGGAGAGGCATTGCGATAAAGATACAAAGCGGCACCGCTGGGGAATACTGTTTAATAGAATGATGCAGGATCTTGCATATGCAGATCATATTGATTTGTTATCCAGTAGGAAACAGGATCTGGAAGAAAAGCTTGAAAAATTAGAAAGATGCAGAGCGTAGATGGAGTTTACAATTAATCAGTCAAAGACCAAGTATATGTTAACATCTAGGAAAAGGTATAGTGAAGGAGAAAGAAGCATGACTTTGAACGGGAAAGAATTTGAACGCTGTGAGAGCTTTAAATATCTTGAGTCACTGGTAACTGAGACTAATGATATGAGAGAAGAAATACATGCAAGGATTACAGCTTTTAACTGGGACTACTATGTACTTATTAAAGTATTTAAAGCATGAAGCCTTAGTAGGAATATGAAGCTCACAATGTATCGTACACTAGCGAGACCTGTGGTGATGTATGGTTCGGAGACGTGGACAAAGACGCAAAATGATGAGGAGTCGTTGCAGAGATAGTAAAGGAAGATACTTAGGAAAATCTGCGGGCCAGTGAATTATAGGGAATTTTGGCGAATCATAAATAATAAGGGAATCAGAGAGTTGTATAACAAACTAGTTATCGTGATAGAAATAAAGAGAAATAGACTACATTGCTTGGGACATGTAGAAACAATGGTGGAGAGCAGCACAATTAAGAAAGTTTTCAAAGAAAAAGCAGGTGGACGCCGTATCAGGGGCAGACAAAGGAGGAGGCAACGTGGAGGAGGATTTGATAAAAATGGGGGTTAGAAGATGGAGAGTCAAGGCAGCCAGTAGAGAAGAGTGGGCGGAGATTGTCCAGGAGGCCAAGGCCCAACCCGGGCTGTAGCAACAAGGAGTAGCCGACCGGTGTGGCCGAGCGGTTCTAGGCGCTTCAGTCTGGTACCGCGCGACCGTTACGGTCGCAGGTCCGAATCCTGCCTCAGGCATGGATGTGTGTGATGTCCTCAGATTATCTAATGATTTTTCTGACGTTTCGCCAGCACGAGTGGCTGGCATTGTCAAAGCTTCACCCTCCATTGCCGGTGGTAAACTGGAGGCGAGCTCGCGGCCGCAGACTATATGTACCTGGCGCGCCAACGTAAGAGGGCTTCTCCGCGGTCATTTCCGGTGCGGTTCTCCTCTTGCTACCTGCGACGGTCGTTCGCTGCAGTACGGGAAGCCAGGATCCGTTTACCTTAAGGCTTTCCTCTTTCTTGTTGAAACTGTTCGCGTGTTCAGAAAAATCATTAGATGAACGTCGGCCGAAGAACCCGAGACAGAAGCCAATAGGCAGTTTGTCAACAAGTGGCCACGAAAGCCTTAACAATTTTGTGTCCTCAGATTAGTTAGATTTAAGTAGTTCTAAGATCTAGGGGACTGATGACCTCAGATGTTAAGACCCTTAATGCTCAGAGCCATTTGAACCACTCTGAACCAAGGAGTAAGTAAGCAAGCTTGAGATACAGTATATTTCAGGCTGACGGAATGGATTGTGGGCTCACTAATAATAATATCTTTCTGAAATTTGGCTGAATTACTCCTCCTTACTTCAATTTATTTTGTAGATATTGTAAAAAAGTGACCAAAAATGCCCTACAAAGCTACATCTTTAAATTCTGTAAAATTTAATGCACAACCATGCTATTACTTCCTGCGTAAATACACTAGATGAAGAAATTTGTTTGTTTTCTGATTTCAGGTAATATTTGCAAAAATGGTTCAAATGGCTCTGAGCACTATGGGACTTAACTGCTGAGGTCATTAGTCCCCTAGAACTTAGAACTAGTTAAACCTAACTAACCTAAGGACATCACAAACATCCATGCCCGAGGCAGGATTCGAACCTGCGACCGCAGCGGTCTTGCGGTTCCAGACTGCAGCGCCTTTAACCGCACGGCCACTTCGGCCGGCTAATATTTGCAGATTGCGGAACTTCCGCCATGGACACACCATATTTTAGACAAATAAACTTTCACTCCTCGGAAGGGAGAACCTGAAGATGACTGAATTTATTCTTAAAAAATCAAGATGTTATCCAGGAATCGATAAATAATGTGTAAAAAGAATTACTTTTATTCCTTCATTAGTTTGTCCAACAAGAGTTGTAAAAGTCGCTTATTTTGTACGCTGACTGAGCAGAATGGACCGTTAAGTAAGTGAATCAGCCCTGTGAGTCAACAAATGCTGCCCGTGCCTGGTTTAACTGGTTACGTCACATAACGAGGGAAATTCCTCACGCAGGACAGGGCGTGAGCGGTTTACGCAGCTGCCGCACGCTGCAGTATCACTGCTGCGCCTGTTGTCACTTCCGGCAGACTGCAAACATTGCGTCATAGCCCGCTGGCTGCTGTTACGCGAGACAGAGGAAGCCGCTTATCGCGCGAATGCCGCTGTGACTTTGGAAATTTGTGGTAAGGTCTTATGAGACCAAACTGCTGAGGTCATCGGCCCCTAAGCTTACGCGGTACTTAATCTAACTTCAACTAACTTACACTAAGGACGACACAAACACACCCATCCCCGAGGGAGGACTCGAATCTCCGACGGGGGAAGCCACGCGGACCGTGACAAGACGCCCCAGACCGCGCGTCTCTCCCACGCGGCTCTGCTGTGACTTTACGAAGGCAAATGTCTTCCCATCCTACAACATTTCTCTGTTGAAACATCTCGAAAACATTCGATCACTTTTATCAACATGAAGTTGTATTTAACATGTGTCACTATGTTTATCTCTGCTGCAAAATCTCGAAAAAAATTCATTCAGTATAATCACACGAAATTAAATTCAACACGTGTGAATTTCTTTCTGTTCAGTCCGTCGTAAAAGACTGAGATTGGCTTCAATTGTGTTATTAATTTCAGAGACTTCACATTGACAAACAATAATGAAAAATACACTTATTAGCCAAAACATTATGACCACTGCCCACCGCGACGTTGGATGCCGCCTGGTGGCCTTGCGGGTGTTCACCCTAACGAAGATATTGACTGAAAATGGAGAAATCCATTGAGATAAGCGACTTTGACAAAGGCAGATAATTATTATGCAGAGACTGTGAACGAGTATCTCGAAAACGGCGAAGATGGTCGAATGTTCACGTGCTACCGTCGTGAGCATCTATGGCAACTGGTAGAAGGACAGTGAAACTATCATTAGACGCTAAATGGTTGGACGTACACGACTCTTCACAGAACTTGGGGCTCGGAGGCTAGTGTGCTCTGTAAAGTAATATATGTTGTGATCTGTGACATCTCTGCCGGAACAGCACAATACTGATGCACGCACAAATGTTACGGAGCACACCGTTCATCGTATGTTGTTGAACATGGGGCTCCGCAGCATACCACCCTCACGTGTTCGATGAGACATCGACAATTACGATTGCAGTGGGCATGAAACCATTTGAATTCGACCATCGATCAATGGAAACGTGTCGGCTCTTCGGGTGAATTACATTTTTGTTATATAAGTCGCTAGTCGTCTTCACAAGCGCCGTCATCGAGGTCAAAGGCGGCTCGAAACATGCAGCGCACTATGGACGCAGATTGGGGGAGCAGTATTATGCTTTTTTTTTTTTTTTTTTTTTTTGGTCATCAGTCTACTGACTGGTTTGATGTGGCCCGCCACGAATTCCTTTCCTGTGCTAACCTCTTCATCTCAGAGTAGCACTTGCAACCTACGTCCTCAATTATTTGCTTGACGTATTCCAATCTCTGTCTTCCTCTACAGTTTTTGCCCTCTACAGCTCCCTCTAGTACCATGGAAGTCATTCCCTCATGTCTTAGCAGATGTCCTATCATCCTGTCCCTTCTCCTTATCAGTGTTTTCCACATATTCCTTTCCTCTCCGATTCTGCGTAGAACCTCCTCATTCCTTACTTTATCAGTCCACCTAATTTTCAACATTCGTCTGTAGCACCACATCTCAAATGCTTCGATTCTCTTCTGTTCCGGTTTTCCCACAGTCCATGTTTCACTACCATACAATGCTGTACTCCAGACGTACATCCTCAGAAATTTCTTCCTCAAATTAAGGCCGGTATTTGATATTAGTAGACTTCTCTTGGCCAGAAATGCCTTTTTTACCATAGCGAGTCTGCTTGTGATGTCCTCCTTGCTCCGTCCGTCATTGGTTATTTTACTGCCTAGGTAGCAGAATTCCTTAACTTCATTGACTTCGTGACCATCAATCCTGATGTTAAGTTTCTCGCTGTTCTCATTTCTACTACTTCTCATTACCTTCGTCTTTCTCCGATTTACTCTCAAACCATACTGTGTACTCATTAGACTGTTCATTCCGTTCAGCAGATCATTTAATTCTTCTTCACTTTCACTCAGGATAGCAATGTCATCAGCGAATCGTATCATTGACATCCTTTCACCTTGTATTTTAATTCCACTCCTGAACCTTTCTTTTATTTCCATCATTGCTTCCTCGATGTACAGATTGAAGAGTAGGGGCGAAAGGCTACAGCCTTGTCTTACACCCTTCTTAATACGAGCACTTCATTCTTGATCGTCCACTCTTATTATTCCCTCTTGGTTGTTGTACATATTGTATATGACCCGTCTCTCCCTATAGCTTACCCCTACTTTTTTCAGAATCTCGAACAGCTTGCACCATTCTATATTGTCGAACGCTTTTTCCAGGTCGACAAATCCTATGAAAGTGTCTTGATTTTTCTTTAGCCTTGCTTCCATTATTAGCCGTAACGTCAGAATTGCCTCTCTCGTCCCTTTACTTTTTCTAAAGCCAAACTGATCGTCACCTAGCGCATTCTCTATTTTCTTTTCCATTCTTCTGTATATTATTCTTGTAAGCAGCTTCGATGCATGAGCTGTTAAGCTGATTGTGCGATAATTCTCACACTTGTCAGCTCTTGCCGTCTTCGGAATTGTGTGGATGATGCTTTTCCGAAAGTCAGATGATATATCGCCACACACCAACGTGAATAGTCGTTTTATTGCCACTTCCCCCAATGATTTTAGAAATTCTGATGGAATGTTATCTATCCCTTCTGCCTTATTTGACCGTAAGTCCTCCAAAGCTCTTTTAAATTCCGATTCTAATACTGGATCCCCTATCTCTTCTAAATCGACTCCTGTTTCTTCTTCTATCACATCAGACAAATCTTCACCCTCATAGAGGCTTTCAATGTATTCTTTCCACCTATCTGCTCTCTCCTCTGCATTTAACAGTGGAATTCCCGTTGCACTCTTAATGTTACCACCGTTGCTTTTAATGTCACCAAAGGTTGTTTTGACTTTCCTGTATGCTGAGTCTGTCCTTCCGACAATCATATCTTTTTCGATGTCTTCACATTTTTCCTGCAGCCATTTCTTCTTAGCTTCCTTGCACATCCTATTTATTTCATTCCTCAGCGACTTGTATTTATGTATTCCTGATTTTCCCGGAACATGTTTGTACTTCCTCCTTTCATCAATCAACTGAAGTATTTCTTCTGTTACCCATGGTTTCTTCGCAGCTACCTTCTTTGTACCTATGTTTTCCTTCCCAACTTCTGTGATGGCCCTTTTTAGAGATGTCCATTCCTCTTCAACTGTACTGCCTACTGCGCTTTTCCTTATTGCTGTATCTATAACGTTAGAGAACTTCAAACGTATCTCGACATTCCTTAGTACTTCCGTATCCCACTTCTTTGCGTATTGATTCTTCCTGACTAATGTCTTGAACTTCAGCCTACTCTTCATCACTACTATATTGTGATCTGAGTCTATATCTGCTCCCGGGTACGCCTTACAGTCCAGTATCTGATTTCGGAATCTCTGTCTGACCATGATGTAATCTAATTGAAATCTTCCCGTATCTCCCGGCCTTTTCCAAGTATACCTCCTCCTCTTGTGATTCTTGAACAGGGTATTCGCTATTACTAGCTGAAACTTGTTACAGAACTCAATTAGTCTTTCTCCTCTTTCATTCCTTGTCCCAAGCCCATATTCTCCTGTAACCTTTTCTTCTACTCCTTCCCCTACAACTGCATTCCAGTCGCCCATGACTGTTAGATTTTCGTCCCCCTTTACATACTGCATTACCCTTTCAATATCCTCATACACTTTCTCTATCTGTTCATCTTCAGCTTGAGACGTCGGCATGTATACCTGAACTATCGTTGTCGGTGTTGGTCTGCTGTCGATTCTGATTAGAACAACCCGGTCACTGAACTGTTCACAGTAACACACCCTCTGCCCTACCTTCCTATTCATAACGAATCCTACACCTGGTATACCATTTTCTGCTGCTGTTGATATTACCCGATACTCATCTGACCAGAAATCCTTGTCTTCCTTCCACTTCACTTCACTGACCCCCACTATATCTAGATTGAGCCTTTGCATTTCCCTTTTCAGATTTTCTAATTTCCCCACCACGTTCAAGCTTCTGATATTCCACGCCCCGACTCGTAGAACGTTATCCTTTCGTTTATTATTCAATCTTTTTCTCATGGTAACCTCCCCCTCGGCAGTCCCCTCCCGGAGATCCGAATGGGGGACTATTCCGGAATCTTTTGCCAATGGAGAGATTATCATGACACTTCTTCAATTACAGGCCACATGTCCTGTGGATACACGTTACGTGTCTTTAATGCAGTGGTTTCCATTGCCTTCTGCATCCTCATGTCGTTGATCATTGCTGATTCTTCCGCCTTTAGGGGCAATTTCCCACCCCTAGGACAAGAGAGTGCCCTGAACCTCTATCCGCTCCTCCGCCCTCTTTGACAAGGCCGTTGGCAGAATGAGGCTGACTTCTTATGCCGGAAGTCTTCGGCCGCCAATGTTGATTATTTATCAAAATTTAGGCAGTGGCGGGGATCGAACCCGGGACCGAAGACGTTTTGATTATGAATCAAAGACGCTACCCCTCGAACACGGGTACTGCTATCGGAGACATTATCCTGTGCTTTCGTGAGACCTGTGGTAGTAATCGAAGGCACACTGAGAGGTGCGAACCACCTGCATCCCTTCATGCCGGAGCCAGAACAGCGCTACAGTCGTTTGAGGGGCATTATAGTGAACTCACGTTGATTCTCGGTGATGAAATTCGACTGACGTAAATCCTATGGAACCCATTTGGCTCGCTATCGGGTGTCATCACCGCGTACGCCAATCAGCGGCCCGTTATTTACACTAATTACATGATCTGTGCGTAGACATCTAATACCACATACCTCCACAATCCTACCAACAAACTGTCGGTTTTCTGAGACGTTAAATCAGTGGTATATTTAGTTCCAAAGACGGACAGACAAGCTATTACGCAAATGGTCATCAATGTATATACAGTATATACCTGGTGTCTATTCTTTCGGACATGTCCGAACTCTTACGGGAATCGGCAAGATGCCGCGAGTAATGAGGCTATTGACCAGGAGCGCTTCATCAGTAGTATGTGATAAAAGTTCAGAATTTGGGTTTGACGGGTGGCGCGCTAGGGTAGTCCGTTCAGTTTTGGTGACCACTGTGTCTGGATGTCGTAATGGTCAGTGCATCTGTCTAGTAAGCAGGAGACACGGATTCGAATCCCGATTTTGTACAAATTTTCAACTTGACCCATTGATATAAATCAGTCCCCACTGGTAGCTACTGTCTTTAATTCCTTTTTGTGCTGCATAAATAAATACCTGTTCCAACCTGCAATACCGTTTATGTTCGATTACCCAGTACTGATGTATCGTACGGTCTTCCACCTTGCACATATTATGCGTTATATACCCGACACTACCAGTGGGCCCTAATGTTCTTCGCCAATCGGAGACATTTTTTGATCTTCTTGGTCGGTTTGTAAACAGTTTTTACGTTGCGTACTCGCATATGCAAACGAGACCCCTTCGGAATGTCGGGAAAGTATTAAATGCTTTGTAAATAGCTTTCACTGTGGAGAGCTATTACGCTCGTTTCTTCAGAAGAACCATCGGAATTCACAAATATGACTATCATTTCAAGAAGAAAGCCCAAAGTTAAACATGTCGTGGACACCCGTACTGCAGCGGACGACCCTTGCAGTTATCACGAGGAGAACCACAACGGTAATGGCCAAGGAAAGGCTCTCAGGCTTGAAGCGATAGTAACATACCCGGAAGCGCAAATACACAGATATGTAAACAGGCAGAATACGGCGCTGCGGTCGGCAACGCCTATACTGTATAAGACAATAAGTGTTTGGCGCAGTTGTTGGATCGGTTACTGCTACTACAGTGGCAGGATATCAAATTTTAAGTGAGTTTGAACGTGGTGTTATAGTCGGCGCACGAGCTATGGGACACAGCATGTCGGAGGCAGCGATGAAGTGGGGAATTTACCGTACGACCATTTCACGAGTGTACTGTGAATATCAGGAATCCAGTAAAACATCGAATCTCCGACATCGCTGCGGCCGGAAAAAGATCCTGCAAGAACGGGACCAACGACGACAGAAGCGAATCCTTTAACGTGACGGAAGTGCAACCCTTCCGCAAACTGCTACAGATTTCAGTGCTGAACCATCGACAAGCATCAGCGTGCGAACCATTCAACGAGACGTCCTCGATATGGGTTTTCGGAACCGAAGGCCCACTGGTGTACCCTTGACGACTGCACGACGCAAAGCCTTACGCCTCGCCTGGGCCCATCAACACCGACATTGGACTGTTGACGACTGGAAACATGTTGCCTGGCCAGACGATTCTCGTTTCAAATTTATCGAGCGGATGGATGTGTACGGGTATGGAATCCATGTACCCTGCCCCAGGGCACTGTTCAAGCTGATGGAGGCTCCGTAATGGTGTGGGGCGTATGCAGTTGGAGTGATATGGGACCCCTGATGCGTCCAGATGCGACTCCTACAGATGAAACGTACGAAAGCATCTTGTCTGATCACCTGCATCCATTCATATCCATTGTGCATTCCCACGTACTTGGGCAATTCCAGCTGGACAATGTGACACCCCACACGTCCAGAATTGCTACAGAGAGGGTCCAGGAACACTCTTCTGTTTAAACACTTCCGGTGGCCACCAAACTCTCCATACATGAACGTTAGTGACGATATCTGGGGTGCCTTGCAACGTTCTGGTCAGAAGAGATCTCCAACCCGTCGTACTCTTATGGATTTATGGACAGCCCTGCAGGATTCATGTTGTGAACTCCCTCCAGTACTACTTCAGACAGTAGTCGAGTCCATGCCACGTCGTGTTGCGGCACTTCTCCGTGCTCGTGTGGGCGCTACACGATGTTAGGCAGGTGTACCAGTCTCTTTTGCTCTTCAGGGTATAATCTCCGGCAGCGAACTCGACCTCTGTCCGCCACCAGCAATGGAAGCTGAATCTTAGAAGATACCAGCCACTGGTGCTGGCCGAAGGTCAGGAAAGTCGTTTTAAAACCGTCGGCCGAACATCTCGGCACAAAAACCAAAAGGCAATAAGTCAAATAGTGGCTAAGACAGGATCCGCTTGTAGAAAAAGAGAATCGTATCCACACATTTATGGAGAAACATAAACAGGCACATGCAGGTGATGTCTGCGATAACCAACACTTTGCTCTTACAGCGTAAAATTTCATTGCATTCTTATGAACTATGTTTTCATTCTACAGGATACATATAAATGGACTTCCAGAAATGAACAATCCAGGATACGAAACATTCATCATTCCCCAATTCTTCAAGAAAATATAAAAAAGATATAATGAGAACGACACATAAACGAATCTGAGAATGTGTGCCAACTGCCCAGTGATTGCTCCCCTAGTTAGTGTAAAACTTGTTGCAGCCCTCCGCTCACAAAATACAAGATTTTTCCATGTTTACTCTTTTGGCTAACTGCAGAGTATTGCTTCAAAATACGACGTAAATTAAGTTTGTTGAAGGCAAATTATGAATAAATGTGTCACGTTCATGGAATTTTCCGTCGGTACTTGAAGAAACGTAGACATATTAAAAACTGTAATACACAGTATTTATGTTCCACAATGACATTTATTTTATAATTCGTTGAGAACCGGCTTCATAAAATAAAAATTACTGTGGAACATCAATATCGCGAATTTCAGTTTTTATAGATGTATGTTACAAGTACCGTTATTGTACATAGAGGAAATGAACCTAATCCTCTGTCTCGAAGTCTGTAACATTACTTTCATACTCGGAACTAGGAATTAAGACTGGCAACTGCCCTATGATAAAAAACCTTCTCTCTCCCTGAAGTTGACTATGAAAGTGGCATTCTGAAGCTTGAAACGGTTTGGAGTACAAACTTGTGTTGGTGATTTAAGAGGAACCACATATCTTTACTGCTAGAGATAATTCCATTCGTAGCCAGCGAGTCGTGATTTGGAAATCTACTTCCGAAACTCATGACACTTGCAAAGATGCGGGACTCGTAGCAGTTTATACGCAGGACTTTACGTGCTTTATTAGTGATGCCGTCTTTTGCTGCGACTGCCTTTTACACAGAGATAAGTAAGTCACTTCCATAAAATAATACCGCTGCGAAATGTAGATTGTCGGACGTAATTACCAAGAATAGATACAACTATAATCAAATTAGGGACTGTGTATTTTGTCTTGGACGTACACGAAGCGACACCTGAGATACAGTCTTTTATGCAAGTGATAGTGATATTTGGGGTGTTTACAGCACATGGGAATCAAGTTCATTTTTGATCATTTTCGACTTCTTCCGTTTTTAAGTACTATTTATGAAGGTGCGTCCAGTGCGTGAAAGATTCACGTCCAGGTATCGGTGTGTGAGCTCTAATTGAATCGGACTGATGTTAATGTCAGGGTTTTTAGCTCAGGAAAGCTAATAATTACTTTGGAAGTTTGATAAGTGGCAATTAACTAACGAGTTGTTGGCTGTTGAGCCTAAATATGTGACAACAATAGCTTATGGTACCTTCACAATTCTTGCATATTTTTCTTTGAATGGAGGTGAGGACACAGCTGCCGAGGAAGTGATGCTTCTGCTGCACCAGCTGACAATAACGTCTGCCATCAAGATGGAGCAGACATCAGATGAAGAAAACGTTCTTGACAGCCTGAGAACTGGAAGAGGAGTACTAGGCAATGGCAGCGCAACTGTGGGCAGGAATGTCCTATGAGGAAGAGATCCAGCTAAAGGCTCCCCCGCTCCATGCCGCAATGCCACAGTCAACTCGAAGAGGAAGAGAGACAAGACATATTTCATTCCTTCTGGAAATTTAGTGTTTACAGTGCGCAAAATGTTTCTCTTCGGGGACGTGTTCAGCCCGGTAGGATTATGAGGTCACGACAGAGAGTTGGTTCCAGATATCCTAAAGGAATTAGCTTCAAGTATTTCTTAAGGATTAAAGTTAGATCTACATATAAAAAACTAATCTTATGCCCAGATTGTTGTACCATCAAAAACAGGAAATCTAAAAAATGTCTTTCACGAAGCTAAGTCAAGATCCAAGCGCCACGTCTCAGACATTGATCACAAATTCTTCGTAAGAGGAAATTCTGATATACCTAACGACAGCGATTTTGGTTTAGTGGAGAAAGCCACTAGGAAAATTTCGCACTTTTAAACACCACTTGATTGGATGGGTATCGTTAGACAAGCAAATAAAATGTACCCCAGAAGTGAGGCGATTCAAATGATATTCACAGAATTTTTATCCTCCAGAAACTTGGGTAATTCAGTAACACTCAGAAAAAAGGTCGATGGTTATGGTATCAACTGACTTACTATGCGATCGTTACGTTATGAAACAGAATCTCCTTTTACCCTGATGTTCAAGCACAGTCTGAACCCTGATATGCAATTTGACAAAGCGGACTTAAGACAGAAGGTCGGCTATTCCATGACATACATTTTTAACATCCAGCACGGCCCTCTTAATACCAAACGTCGACCAGTAACAAAAGTGAAGAAAAAGGACACGGGGGATTTACTGCTATATATTCCGTATGTGCGTCACCATTTTGTCAAGAACTTACCATGTGACATTAACACAAGAGCTTCCTCAGTTTTTCCGCAGCAGAAATGTGAAAAATGGATACATTTTCCTTGGAATCTATCCTGAGTGGAAATATTTGTTAGAACCAGACGCAGGGAATAAAATTACAAGTATATATTAAGGAAATGTATTTTCTGTACTGTTTTCTTAATAAAATTTGAAGTCTAGAATAAATAGGAAGATACAAGTACAATACATTCAGCGCAAATCCAAAATTTTACTTTTCTATTCACGGGAGCATCTAATAGCACTTAAATTTGCCCTTATTCATTATGAGAACTCGTTATAAAAATATCTTCTACAATTAAAAAATTTTAAATGTCATAAAATTTTTGCTGTAGTTAACTATTCAGCAAAAACTTTTTTTTCTATTTTCCTCTAAACTTTCTTGTTATGATTTGATTCCCTTTTGCACTGATCTTCTCATTATGCTATACTCTGTAGGATAAATACCGGTAGCTAAGTATTCTGGACGTGTTTTCTAAGAAATATTAAATATTATTCTCGTTTTGGTTTGGTGTACTAAGTCCATTTTATTAGGCAGATCATAAAGTCTAGTTCATTTCTTATAAAAAAATTTTATTGAAGACTGGGAAATTTTTAACAATTATGTGAAGCCAAAATAAATTTATTGCGTTGTGTTATATTTTTTACACCGGAAAATACCCTAAATTGTGAAAGTATAATATTGTGTAAACTAATTACTGTTGACGTGAGCTTTTCGCTACGGTGGCTCATTTTGTATGATTTTATACTGCGGCCAAATCATAATTATTTCACGTATTTTCGATTTTGTTAAACACTGTCGTGAGACAAACTATTACTAGCGAGATCATCATAACTAGCTTGTAAATCATCAAACATTCTTTAGTTAGCGCAACAGTCAAACAGTCAAACAGTCAAACCTTACATAAACATAAATGACAGTTTTAATAATAATTAAAGTAACTAAAAATTGTTAATAAGAGTTTTTCTAATGTTATATTTTAGATCGCTACTAAATCACAAGGCAAATAAGCCTTTAATATGTTTATATGTTTTTGGCGAATCTTAAAATTTTGTGACATCAGGCGCGCGTCCTAGCAAAATACGCTATTCCGATCGTTGAACTATTCACACACAACGCGAATGAGAAAGCTTTACCATATTAACCGGCTACATGATGCAGCTTTGCTATCACAGAAAAGCATGACTTGAATGCGTTAAGAGTTTGTCTCTGCTTTATATTAGGGGCCTAACAATTTGTTCCTGCTGCGGATGACCTCATTGTAGGAGCACGCGGCTGTTGCCTGACAACGGCCGTGCAATAGAAGTTCGCCGCTCTAACCGTCTTGAATTATTTGGATACGTTTTCGTCGAGTTCGAGAGTGTGTCGAGTTGAGCTCGGTCCACTAGCCAGTTCGAATCGAGTGGCATGTTGTGAGTAAACAGTTCTGCATTATTCATATCCATGTCTCAGCGAATTTTTTTTTTTTTAGTCAATACGTACACTTCTGAATGGTTTGATGCGCCCGCCACGAATTCGTTTCCTGTGTGAACCTTTCCGTCTCAGAGTAGCTGCTGCGACTTACGTCCTCAATTATTTGCTGAAGGTACTCCTGTCTCTGTGTTTATTTAGTTTTTACCCTCCACAGGTTTTCTTGTACCACGGCGGGTATTCCCCCATGTCTTAACAGATTTATTATCATCCTCTCCCTTCTTCTTGTCAGTGTTTTCCATGTTTCCACTCCTCACCGATTCTGCGGAGAATCTTCTCATTTTTTATCTTATCAGTTCATCTCATTTTCAACATTCTGCTGTAGCACCGCATCTCAGATGCTTAGATTTTCTCTTGTTCCGGTTTTCCCACAGTCCATGTTTCAGTACCATGCAATGTTGTGCTCCAAACGTACATTCTTGGAAATTTCTTCCTCAAATGAAGGCCTATGTTTGATAATAGTAGACTTTTCTTGGCCAGGAACCCCCTTCTCGCCAGTGCTAGCCTGCTGTTTACGTCCTCCTCGCTCTGTCCGTTACCATGGGTTGTTTTGCTTCCTAGGTAGCAGAATTCCTTAACTTCGTCTACTTCGTGATCTCCAGGTCTGAGATGAAGTTTCTCACTGTTCTCATTTCTGTTCCTTCTCATTACGTTCGTCTTTCTTCGATTTACCCTCCGTCCATATTGTGTACTCTTTAGACAGTTCGTTCCATTCAGCAGACCATAATTCTTCTGTTCTTTCACCGACGATAGCAATGTCATCAGCGAATCTTATGACTTATATCTTTTCACTTTGAATTTTAATCCCACTCTTGGATTTTTCTTTCATTTCCGTCATTGCTTCTTCGACATATAGATAGAACAGTAGGGGCTAGAGACTACATCCTTGTCTTATACCCTTTTTAATCTCAGCATTGCGTTCTTCATCTGCTACTCTTATTGTTCCCTGTTGGTTCTTGTATATATTGTATATCACCCGTCTTTCCCTATGGCTTACCCCTATTTTTCTCAGAATTTCGAACATCTTGCACCATTTTACATAGTCGAACAATTTTTCCGGCCCAACAAATCCTAAGAACGTATCTTCATTTTTCTTCAGTCATGCTTCCATTTTCAACCGCAACGTCAGAACAGCCTCTCTGGTGCCTTTACCTTTCCTGAAGACAAACTCACCGTCATTTAACACATCCAAAATTTTCTTTTCAATTCTTCTGTAAATTATTCTTGTCATCAACTTGGATTCACGAGCTGTTAAGCTGATTGCGCGATAATTCTCGTACATGTCGGCTCTTTCTATATTAGGAATTGGGTCAACGATGTTTTTCGGAAAGTCTGATGGTATATCGCCAGTCTCATACATTCTACCGACCAAGGTGAATAGTTGTTTTGTTGCCACATCCCCCCAATGATTTTATAAATTCCGATTGAATGTTATCCATCCCTTATCCTTATTTGGTCTCAAGTCACCCAATGGTCTTTTAAGTTCTGATTCTAATACTAGATATCCTATCTTTCTATATCTACTACTGTTTCTTCTTCTATCACGTTATCAGACAAGTTCTCCCCCTTGTAGAGGTCTTCAGTATATTCTTTCCACCTACTCACTCCCTCTTCTGCATTTAATAGCGGAATTCTCGTTGCACTCTTAATGTTACCAAAAACATGGTTCAAATGGCTCTGAGCACTATGGGACTTAACATCTGTGGTCATCAGTCCCCTAGAACTTAGAACTACTTAAACCTAACTAACCTAAGGACATCACACACATCCATGCCCGAGGCAGGATTCGAACCTGTGACCGTAGCAGTCGCGCGGTTCCGAACTGAGCGCCTTAACCGCGAGAATACCGCGGCCGGCCCCTTAATGTTACCGCACTTTCTTTTAATTTCACCGAAAGTTGTTTCAACCTTTCTGTATGCTGTTACTATGTTATTAAATTAATGTTTGCACCCTGTCAGCAGCCCATCATCTATGGTTCGATCCATGGGAAGCGTGGGAACTTTGAACCAGGGCTCCAGTCATTCGTGAATCCCACTACAGCATACCAAACAGTTACCAGCTGCAGCTATTGGACACTCTCTAGCAGAAGAATGAGGCGAAACCTACCAGGTTGTCAACCAGCTGGAGTGCTCGCAGCAAATCACTTTCACCTGATGAGGTACAATTGATGTTGTCATATCCCTTCAACACTGGAACAACGGAACGAGAATGTGCCTGAGGAGCGTAAGTTAAAATCAGGAAGCTCTGAGGAAAGAGAGGACTCCCGAATTATCTGTAGCAGTACCTTATTCAATTACTTGGATATGACGGTAACCAGCGTGCCTAGATCCGTAGGAAGTACTGATTCTGGAAAAGTGTTCTATAAGCACGAGAACTGTCACGGAACCATTTACGAAGGGCTTTGCGATACTGGCCGTCAGCTTTGACCAGTGATTTTATGTCACTTCTTGTGCGTACTTTGCTTTAATTTCTTTATAGCGATAGTCATGCTTTTTTTAACGGCTGCTGGCTGTAAGAAAGAAAATACTGTCTGCTCAGTCTCGGCGAGAACTTAATATTTCGTCGATTTATCATTATTTTTTATAAGACAAACGATTTTTTAATGCGTTCTGTGTAATGCGGTCTTCATTACAAGTGTACAGTTTTTTTAGGGTTCCTTTTTTCAGTCGGTTCTAGGCGCTTGAGTCTGGAACCGCGTGACTGCTACGGTCGCAAGTTCGAATCCTGCCTCGGGCATGGATATGCGTGATGTCCTTAGGTCAATTAGGTTTAAGTAGTTCTAAGTTCTAGGGGACTGATGACCTCAGAAGTTGAGTCCCATAGTCCTCAGAGCCATTTGAACCATTTCTCAGTCGGTGAAAACGGAATCCTTACAAGATCATTTTACTGTCTGTCTATCTGTCTGTCCATCTGTTAAGATCCCTTCTTCTCAGCAACGGCTAGAGGCATCAAGCTGGAATTTACGTCAAATACTACGGTCTACGATCCCTTGGCGGTTTACAAAAGTTAAGCTTCTAAGTCAATGCAATGATATGACCATCTATACCACATGTTTAGATACTCGCAAACTCATTCATTAAAACTTGTAGATGAACTAGCTGTATACTAATTATGTTTGGACTGAACCCTCAGATCGCGAGTCCTACTCTTACATGTCCGATTTTTTTTTTTGAAACTCTTGACGCATACATACATACGTACATATATTGAAAGGAGTCTAATGGGGTACACTTATATGTGGCACCCGAATATGATAATATTGCTAATGTAAACTAAAATGAAACCGTTATATTATAAATGATATATGTCTCTGATAGGCTTTATAAACCGGATCGCCAAATGTGTACGACCGCAGAGCGAAAGATACTGTTTCTGGTCTGCGACTGCAGTGTTAGAGTAAGAAAGCGCTTGGCGCATAGCAGTGGCTAGCTGTCTGTGAGCGAAAGAGAATGGAGTAGGCTGTATTTGTGGTGTGATCTGTGAAGCCATTAGGTGTTAGATTATAATGTAGGAATTACGAGTACATGTATTGTTGGAGGTATGAATGTGGAAGCTGAAGTTTTCTCGCAAGCAAGGTGAAGATGTCAAAAATTTATGACTCTCGTTTTACCAGCGCATTACTGTAGATGAGTTGGCTGATAATTTTCAATTGCTGAGTATCCCCAGAATGTATGTAAACAGATTTGATGTAAAAGCTAGTTAGATGTTTCCTTTTTGTGAGGTTCCTTAGATTTGTTATCACAGCTATACGTAATTTAATGATATGTCTTTGCGACTCAATTACCAAAAAGGATGTAATTTTTCTGAATAATGTAATTTCAATTGTCGGATGTTTGGAAAAGCCAAACTTAACTTCGAATACAGTTTCACTATTGAAAAAATCATTATAACTAATTCATCTCAATCAGAACCTCCTCCCTGGCCAGGTCATACGTTTTTCAAAGACACTGAATAATTCTTAAATGTTTTCATTTATCAGCCGAAAGAATTTCATGCACAATTCAAAGTATTACGGTCAGCATTGCACGCCGCTGAGCTGTAGCTAGTATATTTTTTCTTCTTCATGAGAGATCATAATATATCGCGATCCTCCGTTGCTGCTTTAGAGATAAGACAATTCTGTTTATTTGTTATGTGCACAGGGCCCAAAGTTATCAGTTTTTAACAGGACCAGTGGATTCAGTGCTTAAGGGGCTGAATGTATTTTGCATTGACTGTATTTCTGTATTACAAAGAAGAGATATTTTAAAGAACGTTAGTAAGTAAAATCAGTTGCTCAAACTCTTCATTCATTTATTTAAAAATTATATAAAGAACGTTACAATGCTGATTAGCTAAAACAATACGACCACATGCTTAACTGCCTGTACGTCCGTCTTTGGAACTCACTGAAGCAGCGGTAATGTGTGGCACAGACTGTATAACTCCTTGATAGGTGTCTGCAGATATGTGGCACCAGATGTCAGCCTCAACGGTCACACAAATCCATTAAATTATGGGCCGCTGGTTTGTGGACGTGGAGCTGGCGCGCTATACCGTCCATGCTTTCATCTGCTTCAGATCAGGCCAATTTGTTGGCCAAGACATCAGCATGATTGACGCTCCTCGAACCGCTACAGCAAAATTTTGGCCTGTTGGCCAGTTGTCATGCTAGAAGGTGCTATCGCCGCCGGGGAAGTCGTCAAATATGGAAGGAGGCAGGTAAGCCGCAATAATTTTCACCAAGTCCAAAACTGTCATGGTGCCTTTGAATACCTTGGAAGTAAACGTGGCGGCAAGTCATAATGGTGATGGAGAATTGGGAGGAGAGAGAGAGAGAGCAACAAACGGTCAACACCCGCATTCTTTCTCCTCCCCTACAGTACGGAATGCTGTATCGGCTCCTCACTCTGCATTGTAGACAGTAAAACTGCTTGGTAAACAAATCTTGAGAATAGGATAAACCACTGGGCGGCCAAGGCCGGCCAAGACCAGAAAGAAGCTGGTCAGTCACAAGACCACTTCCAGACGAAGTGGTACTTCCCGCCGGCCGCTGTGGCCAAGCGGATATAGGCGCTCACTCCCCAACCGCGCGACTACTATGGTCACAGGTTCGAATCCTGCCTCGGGCATGGATGTGTGTGATATCCTTAGGTGAGTTAGGTTTAATTAGTTCTAAGTTCTAGGGGACTGATTACCTCAGATATTAAGTCCCATAGTGCTCAGAGCCGTTTGGTACTTCCCCACTGGGGGTGGTATGCACCGAAATCCCCAATCAGGAGAAAAGCGTGAAAGGGGGTGGAGAGTGGGTCGCTCGATTGTAGGTGTCATCTCAAGACAGGTAAATGCACTGCCTGGAGATAAATAAACGTTATAAGTGGTGATCGCTGGCGTCATTAACACTCGCACTGCTATGGCTTCCAGTGTGGTATAGAGGAGAATGCACTCATTGATGACGTTCTTGCGATGCAATCTACAGAGCCTCCAAATGCTCTCTCTCCATCAGTACGGTTTCGAAAGAATTCGCGGTAACTTCGAGGAGTCAGGTTGGTATCCCACCATTATCTGGGGTGTCTCCAGATACGTCTTAGGGTAATTAGTGCTCAATTCGAAACAGGTCTCTTCACTGAATGCAATCCTTCTCCAGTTAATGAGATTCCAGGCCGAAGACGTACCTCGAGATGCCCCAAACAGCGGTGTGATACTAACCTGACTGCCGCCCACCATACAACCGACAATCTACATCTACATGATTACTCTGCAATTCACATTTAAGTGCCTAGCAGAGGGTTCATCGAACCACAATCATACTATCTCTCTACCATTCCACTCCCGGACAGTGCGCGGGAAAAACGAACACCTAAACCTTTCTGTTCGAGCTCTGATTTCTCTTATTTTATTTTGATGATCATTCCTACCTATGTAGGTTGGGCTCAACAAAATATTTTCACATTCGGAAGAGAAAGTTGGTGACTGAAATTTCGTAAATAGATTTCGCCGCGACGAAAAACGTCTTTGCTTTAATGACTTCCTCCCCAACTCGCGTATCATATCTGCCACACTCTCTCCCCTAATACGTGATAATACAAAACGAGCTGCCCTTTTTTTGCACCCTTTCGATGTCCTCCGTCAATCCCACCTGGTAAGGATCCCACATCGCGCAGCAATATTCTAACAGAGGACGAACGGGTGTAATGTAGCTGTCTCTTTAGTGGACTTGTTGCATCTTCTAAGTGTCCTGCCAATGAAACGCAACCTTTGGCTCGCCTTCCCCACAATATTATCTATGTGGTCTTTCCAACTGAAGTTGTTCGTAATTTTAACACCCAGGTACTTAGTTGAATTGACAGCCTTGAGAATTGTACTATTTATCGAGTAATCGAATTCCAACGGATTTCTTTTGGAACTCATGTGGATCAACTGCCACCTGCCACACCATACAGCAATCTTTTCTAAATCGCTTTGCAACTTATACTGGTCTTCGGATGACCTTACTAGACGGTAAATTACAGCATCATCTGCGAACAACAATCTGCTCAGATTGTCACCTAGGTCATTTATATATATCAGGAACAGCAGAGGTCCCAGGACGCTTCCCTGGGGAACATCTGATATCACTTCAGTTTTACTCGATGATTTGCCGTCTATTACTACGAACTGCGACCTTACTGACAGGAAACCACGAATCCAGTCACACAACTGAGGCGATACCCCATAGGCCCGCAGCTTGATTAGAAGTCGCTTGTGAGGAACGGTGTCAAAAGCTTTCCGGAAATCTAGAAATACGGAATCAACTTGAGATCCCCTGTCGATAGCGGCCAATCAGGGATGATCGTCTGCGATACCATTTCTTTTAATAGTAACACCCATTTGCTTGTCATCCGCTGCACCCACACGGCACAGCGGTACGTTTAAAGCCATGTTTGTTGCCCTCCATGGCAAGCCATTCTGGGTTTACATTTCGGCACGGCGAGAGTTTCTACTGGTTGTCTTCATGGTTGCCAAACCCTACCTGGATCTCTCCCCTATTGAGAACTTGTGGAGCATCATGGACAAGGCCCCCAACCAGCTCGGAATTTTAACTATCTAACGCTCCGAATAACTGCCTGCATAAGGGCCAGAGGTGGACCTACGCATTATTGACTAGCAAAATTTGTGAAGATCTTTCTCTTGAATAAATCATCAAATTTTTCTGTAATTGCAGTCATTTGTTTCGCCGTACATATACATCACATCTACCGATTTTCGTCCTATTGAGATACTTCCTTCCCGGTGCGTCGTTTTTCTTTTCTGTTTTGTCTCAGAGTGTATTACTCCCCGTGTGGTGTTTTCTATTTCTCCTTGGTCAGAATCCCATTCATATAGCTCATTGTCAGATGAAATTCCACCACTGCACATTATTAATTATGCATACAGTCATGTTAAGCCACTTTATCTTCCAGTAGTAGATTAAATTGTTTGCTTTTAAAGATCAGATAATCCTCTGTATTGCGCGATAGCAGCATAATTATCCCTTGGGAACGGCTACCTTATTTTAAAAGCAGCAACAATTACGGCTCCTTGCACTTCCGAGAGCTAACTGATTGATTTTATTCAGTACTACATTTTCTTGTCGAGTGTGTCTGTAGCGTGGAAGTGCTGTTTGGAATGTAAATGTGAATGCAATTTATTTTCAGGTTATTCTTGTTCTTGGCTTTTCTTTTGCGGGAAATCGGTGTGCTAAGGGTACAATCATTAAGGAACCGTTGTAAAACAGTTTTAGAATTTAGTATGGGAAAAATCTGATTGGTTGATGACCTCAAATTGCACAAATTTCATTTCAGTAATTACTTCGTAATACTTCTAGCGCAGTGAGCACGGATACGAACTATTTCACATCGTTTAAAAGATATAATCTGTTTGTTGCGGCTACATGGTTCGCCTGAGTTAATCTGAAATTCCCGAAAGTTTCGGCCCACTTATTTCAGCAGTTAATATGCCAAGTGAAATGCAGCTCTATTCGTAATTACACACGTTCAAATTAGAGTAAGGAACTTACTCAAGAAGCACCAAAAGCAATACTTCATCCGTTAAATTAAGTGCCTTCTGAGAAATCCAATGTTATTAGAAATTTTAATTTTGACAGTGTCATTTCATTAGGCACTCGTATTGTACTTGTCCTGCTATGTCTCTATGCAAGAGCTAGAGTAAATAAAGTACTGATGCAGAGCTGACATTTTCAATTATATCAATTTATTCTACTAAATTTCAATATCAGAAAATAGTCTATTGCCACAGTCAGTTTCCCGTCTTACTGCGAACAGTGCTTTAGTAAGCGGTATTTGAGCTGCAGATAAGTATCGTTACTACAACATACGTTGGCTATTCATATGTGGAATGGATCAGGTTCAATATAAACTATTCAACAAAGGTTCGCTCGTGATACTTCCTAGACGTATAGGAACCTGTTTCCGGAATGTTGAGAAAAAACGTCTTCGACAATACCACCTGTCAACGTTTAAATAGACCTGACGTTGTCGTTGAAACACGAATTTGGCGAATATCAAACAGGTTTCAGACTAAATAGACCTTACACACAACAAATTTTAGTTCTGAAACTAATTCTCAGGTACCAAAAAATTTATAACAAGAAAGAACTTGGTACCTTCGTAGATCTAAAAAAAAGTCATGACTCAATCAAACATACGTTCCTCTTCCATGTTTTGAAAGAACAAGTTACTAAAATTATTGTTGGAGATACTACACTGTACAAAGTTAAAGGCATAATTAAGGGGAGAAATAACGAAATTTTAAATTAAAACAGAGGCGCAGGAGCGAGGCAGTATCAGGGACTCTCTCCATTACTTTTCAGCTCTTCTTAGAAAAGTAATCTAAAAGTGGCGAAAATGAAAACTGGCGCCTAAAATTGAAGAAAAAAATAATTTTGGTAGAAACAGTTCTCGGATAGACTGCTTAGCTTTTGGAGATAGGGACTCTATGTGAGGACATTCAAACAGCATGAAAATCAATATAAATTCCTTAAAACAAAGCAACAACACAGACAGGAAGAATCGAAATATCATTTTAAAAAAGAAAATACATATCTAGCAACCCGGCACCGAACATTCTAGAAACTAAATACGAGAAAATCTGGAATTCTTCCGTTCAAATACCAGGCGAAACCATTTAGGAAACTGGTCTGGAAATGAGTGATTACGAAATTCTTTGTCACAAAATGGAAGCAGCTTTCAGGCTTGCTAAAGATGTCTATAACAAAATAAGCATCTCAAAATACACAAAACGGGGACACTAAATTAGACTCATGAAACCAGACTGACTTTATAAGGCGCAAAGACTCCGTTTTAAAGCGAAAGAGAGATTTAAATAATCAATAAGAGAGAACGTAAAGTAATCAGAAATATTTTATGTCCAAATTATAATGAAGAAGCAACATGACTAAGAGAAGATGAAGAAATTGAAAAGTATGTTAACATGTTCTCAGGTGCGTAAAAATGCATGCTAAAATTCTATGGGCATAGTACAAACCAAACCAGTTAGATAGGTTGTGCGAAACCCGTAGTGAAGCTAAAACTGAAACAATAATTTGAATCGGTGCAGTAAAAGAATGACTAAAGGGAGCAGACATAATACAACACGATGTATCAGACAAAAAAATGCAGGCAGAAAATTCATGATTGCACAGTTGGCCTGGAGAAAAAATCCGAAACGACCTAACAATTTGGTCTGGCGATCGGAAATGAGAATATTAGTTGTGAAATTTTGAAACTAATGCAAGTAAAAATATAAACTCTTCTACTCGAAAGCGTGATGAATATGATGAATATCTTTATTCTTCATGTGTTTAATTTTATTTCTCAACATAGTAAACTCTAGCGACAAACACATTTTTCCCAACGAGAGACCACTTTGTTAACACAGTCACTGTAGAATGTTTGACTTTCTTGATGGATCCACAACCTCACCTCTGCCTGTGTCGCTTCATGACTCACAGTGAAGTCCTAGAAGGTGTTCCTTAAGTTTTTGAAACAGCCGAAAATCGGATGGGGCCAAATCGGGACTGTCTGAAGGATGACCGATGACAGTCAACCCAAGGTGTCGGATTGTTGCAGATGTCGCAGCGCTCGTGTGTGGTCTGCCATTGTTATACTGAAGGAGAGGGTGCTCCATGTGTGGACGAATTCTTCAAATTCGAAATTCGATTGCAGCACTCTGTTTCTCAAGCACCGGCATAGTCATGTTAAACGCAGCTATGTTACACGCTACAATTCGGAGCCGTCTAGCGCCAGAGGGGTGGATATTGTAGGCATGAAGAATAAACATTTAGAATGTTATTAAGATATGCTTTATGTTAAAAGCCTTAAGACTTTTCGCATAAAAAATTCGGAGGCATTACTTTTCAGCACACCCTCGTACAATGTTTTTTTGGATGGGCATGACCCTACTCCGCCTTTTGGATCCGCGCTTACACAGAGTTGCACGCAATCTTGAGGGCACTGCAGCTGACGTGCGGACCCGTGCAGAGAAATTCTTCTACGGCCCCGATACCCTGAAGGCGTCCCTGGACGAGGACGAGGAGCTAGTGACGTCACCATGTGGAATTCCACACTCCACTACATTGCGAAGAGTGAGAGGAAGAATCTGTTATGGTAGATTGTTGCTTCGTGGAGAGGAACGTGGTCAATAAGATGCAGCATCGCTTTTACATCAGCGGCAGCTCTCAGGAGACGCCATATTGTATTATGTCAAACACAGCAGAACTCAATATTTGGTGGTTTTAATGTTATAGCGTATGTGGATTGAGAGTAAGATGACAAACTGCCTATTGGCTTCTGTCTCGGGTTCTTCGGCCGACGTTCATCTAATGATTTTTCTGACGTTTCGCCAGCACGAGTGGCTGGCATTGTCAAAGCTTCACCCTCCATTGCCGGTGGTGAACTGGAGCCGAGCTCGCGAGCGCAGACTATATGTACCTGGCGCGCCAACGTCCGAGGGCTTCTCCGCGGTCATTTCCGGTGCGGTTCTCCTCTTGCTACCTGCGACGGTCGTTCGCTGCAGTACGGGAAGCCAGGATCCGTTTACCTTAAGGCTTTCCTCTTTCTTGTTCAAACTGTTCGCGTGTTTTTGTATTTCTACAGTTCTGGCTGTAGAGAACCACTATCACACGCGCTTGTTCAGAGAAGCTGTAGAAATACAAAAACACGCGAACAGTTTGAACAAGAAAGAGGAAAGCCTTAAGGTAAACGGATCCTGGCTTCCCGTACTGCAGCGAACGACCGTCGCAGGTAGCAAGAGGAGAACCGCACCGGAAATGACCGCGGAGAAGCCCACGGACGTTGGCGCGCCAGGTACATATAGTCTGCGCCCGCGAGCTCGGCTCCAGTTCACCATTCACCACCGGCAATGGAGGGTGAAGCTTTGACAATGCCAGCCACTCGTGCTGGCGAAACGTCAGAAAAATCATTAGATGAACGTCGGCCGAAGAACCCGAGACAGAAGCCAATAGGCAGTTTGTCAACAAGTGGCCACGAAAGCCTCAACAATTTTGAGAGTAAGGTGTTTCAAAGCACCAGCACATTGAGGACCTGTCGAACTCGTTTTAGGAACGATATCTTACAACAAAAAATATGTTTCGTGCTCTGAAAGTAAACCGCTTCACTGCTATCCCAGAATGATGATTTATCAAAACTCGTCGTTTTTGGTGCAATTTGTCATAATTAAATATAAAATAATGATATCTGTAGTTTAGACATTGTATACCACACAACCTAGGCGCTGCTGTCAGATTAAAGCCGTAGAGTAATCGAAGGTGTCGTAAGTATAAGGAGAAAGGTAGGAGGTTCGTGTCTAGCTATTTTCAAACGTTATTTAACGTTCCTCTATCTAAAAGGTTTGGGACTTCCATATTAATCTAAGTACTATCTGTAGTAGTTGTGGTATTAATTATAAATAGCGTATTTGCTGCAAATTCTTGTTGCATAGTCCAACGACTGCAATGTTTCCCCAGTGACCAAAAATCTTAACGAGACTGCTAGTCACTGTCAGAATGTAAACACAACTTACACGCTGTAAGTTCTCGGTATCATGAAACTTAGTGTTGCAGATAAAACTGATAAACTGCAGGGACGAATTGCCGCGTGAAACGGAGGAAAAAAGGCCCTAAGAACATGTGTTCGGAAATGAATCGTTGCCACGGTAGATGGCGCTGACGAATGACAGTTCCTCTGGCCACGTGCCGTGTGTTCCCTGTGTGTTGCAGGCTGTGTGGCTGACGCAGCATACTTTAAGCAGCAGGATGGTCCGGTATTCATGTCGACAATAAGCTGAGATGGAGTTTGTATGCGGCCAAGCAGATGGTAATAGTCGAGAGGCAGCACGGATATGCCAAAATACGTATCCTCAGAGACGCCAACAACATCACACAACATTCAAAGTCCTTTTTGGGTGCTTGTGTGATAATCGGTCCTTCCAGATAGACGAAAGTGCACGCAGGCATCGAACTGTGCGTATATCATATTTTGAGGACCGGGTTCTACAGAATATTGAGGTGAACCCCAGTACAAGCTCCAGGCAAGTGGCCCGCCAACATGGTGTACTCCAAAGTATGATTACGTGATTTTGGATGACAATCGCTACTATCCCTTTCAGCTGAAATCTCATGGAGACCACTATGAACATCTGTTGTGACGTGGATACGATGCAGCTCTGTACTGCGCTCCGGGACGATTTGTTGTCGTTGCAAGCACACCGACATTTCCGGGCACATGTTCACAGGACAGTCTTCTCCTCCATATCCAGTCAGAAATCCGTCCCTGCAGTTTGTGGTTTTTATTAATTTTCATGTCATGTATACTCACCTCTAGGTTTTATGGACTGCCTCATGTTTATATCTTATCTGTAAATATCTTTTTCAGTGATGTTTTTTCGAAAAAATCTGTTCTTCCATTCGAATGAAAATACGGAACGAATCTCGATATTTGAACCTACGTTCAAAGTACTTACTTCAGAGTAATGTTAGTCACTACAATGTAGAGAATATGGATATTATTCGTGCACAAATTGACGTTGAACACTATTAATTAACTATACTCAATTTAAAAAGGAAAATCTGTTGGAGTTTCAACTGAGTTAACTAATAACTTCTGTTAATATGTGTCTTAGATCGTTGTGCAGTATATACAGGGTGAGTCACGTAACATTACCGCTGGATATATTTCGTAAACCACATCAAATACTGACTAATCGATTCCACAGACCGAACGTGAGGAGAGGGGCTAGTGTAATTGGTTAATACAAACCATTAAAAAAAATGCACGGAAGTATGTCTTTTAACACAAACCTACTTTTTTTTAAATGGAACCCCGTTAGTTTTGTTAGCACATCTGAACATATAAACAAATACGTAATCAGTTCAGTTTGTTGCATTGTAAAATGTTAATTACATCCGGAGATATTGTAACCTAAAGTTGACGCTTGAGTACCACTCCTCCGCTGTTCGATCGTGTGTATCGGAGAGCACCGAATTACGTAGGGATCCAAAGGGAACGGTGATGGACCTTAGGTACAGAAGAGACTGGAACAGCACATTCCGTCCACATGCTAACACCTTTTTATTGGTCTTTTTCACTGACGCACTTGTACATTACCATGAGGGGTGAGGTACACGTTCGACGGGCGTTTCATAGGACGTGGAGGACGCATAAATTGACCAGCCCGTTCTCCTGATCTTACACCTCTGGACTTCTTTCTGTGGGGTACGTTAAAGGAGAATGTGTACCGTGACGTGCCCACAACCCCAGAGGATATGAACCAACGTATTGTGGCAGCCTGCGGCGACATTACACCAGATGTACTGCGGCGTGTACGACATTCATTACGTCAGAGATTGCAATTGTGTGCAGCAAATTATGGCCACCACATTGAACATTTATTGGCCTGACATATCGGGACACACTCTATTCCACTCCGTAATTGAAAACGGAAACCACGTGTGTACGTGTACCTCACCCCTCATGGCAATGTACATGTGCGTCAGTGAAAAAGACCAATAAAAAGGTGTTAGCATGTGGACGGAATGTGCTGTTCCAGTCTCTTCTGTACTTAAGGTCCATCACCGTTCCCTTTGGATCCCTACGTAATTCGGTGCTCTCCGATACACACGACCGAACAGCGGTGGAGTGGTACTCAAGCGTCAACTTTAGGTTACAGTATCTCCGGATGTAATTAACATTTTACAATGCAACAAACGGCACTGATTACGTATTTGTTTATATGTTCAGATGTGCTAACAAAACTAACGGGGTTCCATTTAAAAAACGTAAGTTTGTGTTAAAAAACATACTTCCGTGCATTTTTTTTAATGGTTTGTATTAAGCAATTACACTAGCCCCTCTCCTCACGTTCGGTCTGTGGTATCGATTCGTCAGTATTTGATGCGGTTTACGAAATATATCCAGCGGTAACGTTAGGTGACTCACCCTGTATAGTGTTCCTTTAGCAGCAATTCGCTGTTGAAGCCATCGACGAGTCCAGAATCTTCTTCGTCATTTTCTCCACCCTTCTTAGCGCAACTATTTTTTTCACGCATGCACTTTTGTCAACAAAGTGTGTGATTAATGCGCCAGAGGCAGTGGACAGCTGCCGTTGGAGAGCGCTGCTGCCGCAAATCACTATGAAAGGCACGTTCTGGGACATATAGCAGTCGTTTCAGAGCGCGTAGCAAGCGCAATAGGCACCACGTCTGGCGTGCTTTGTGATGAGAAACACGTCCCATGTGAGTACGGCTGTGCCCTCCAATCTATTAAACGAATGTACTCACAAGACAAATATATGGAACGTATCGAAGACTCCGTCCTCGGCCTGCAAAGGCTGGGGAAGGAGTTGTCATTCTGCTCGTTACCAGGGTGCCAATGCACAAGTCAGGGAAACGAATTGACAGATGTGACAGCCAGGAATCGCGCATTCAAACTCAGGTAGTTCAATGTGCTATCTCCTTACATGCACTATCCTCCCTATTCAGGTACAAGTTCGTGTGGCAGTGGGAAGAAGAGTGGCTGGAAATGATGTACAGTAAGTTCCAGTGGGCAAAACTGACTACTCGGCCACGACTTACCTCCTTCCGGCCACTGAGACGATATGGAGCACTTTTTATTAGCCTTTGGATAGGGCACAGTTCGATGGCAGATGGCTACCTCCTCTGGCTGGAGGACGCTACGATGTGTAATGCCATGACGTATAGATTACAATGCGCCGACTTTTAAATAAATGAATTGTATTTTACATTCAGACAAGCGAGCAGAGGTTATTCTACCAACTGATCGGCCATCTGTTTCAGCTAGCAATGAGAGGAATGTGGTACGACTGTCTCACTTGCTCTCTACCTCTTAGGGAGAAGGTTTTCATGTACACTCTAATACAAAAAAACGCTGGTCATCGGGGCTCATTTCGAAGTGGGCCTCATCAGTGTAGACGATTCTACTCTAGTCAAAGATATTCCAGGCTGAAGATGTGACTGGAGACGCACGGACAGCGATAGAATACCAATCTGACTGTCGCCCGCCATACGGAGCGACAGCCAGGAGTGATGGTCTGGGATGGCACTTCTTATCATAGCAGGATCCCTTTAGCTGTCATTCGAAACATCCTTACAGCACAGCTGTACGTCGCGATATTCAAAGGTTTTGTTGCCCTTCATGGCAAGCCAACCTGGGCTCACATTTCAGAAGGATAATGCCCGCCCGCACACAGCGAGAATTTCTGCTGCTTGTCTTCGCGCTTGCCAAACTCTACCTTGGCCAGCAAGGTCGCCGATCTCTCCCCAAATGAGAACTTTTGGAGCATTATGGGCAGGGCCCTTCAACCAGCTCGGGAGTTTGACGATCTAACGCGCCAGTTGGACAGAATTTGCATCGATATCCCGCAGAATGACATCCAGCAGCCCTATCAATCAATTCCAAACCGAAAAAATGCTTGCTTAAGTGCCAGAGATTACCAAACGCCTTACTGCCTTGCTGAATTTATGAAGATCTTTCTCTAAATCATCCAGTTTTTCTGAAATTGCAATCATTTGTTTGTCCGTACAGGTACATCAGATCTGCCGATTTCCTCCCTTTCGGATAATGCCTTCGTGGTGCGTCTTTGTTTTTTTTTCTTTTATCGTTATTATTACTATTATTGTTGTTATTACCACCGCGCGGGATTAGCCGAGCGGTCTGGGGCGCTGCAGTCATGGACTGTGCGGCTGGTCCCAGCGGAGGTTCGAGTTCTCCCTCGGGCAAAGGTGTGTGTGTGTCTGTCATTAGGATAATTTAGGTTAAGTAGTGTGTCAGCTTAGGGACTGATGACATTAGCTGTTTAGTCCCATAAGATTTCACACACATTTGAACCTTTTTTTGTTATTACCAGCGTCGCTGGGTCATCCTAGTGTTCTGTAAGTGAACAGCGAGCCACACATCCCATACTACTGTTTAACTTTGGATGCTAGAGTTCAGTTAGAATTTTCGTAATACATTTTAAGACTTATGAGGTTACAAATTTTACTTTCTTACTGATTGGGTACGATTGGGTAGGTAATGTGGGTGAAAATGGGAGAGACTGATTGCAGTTTAAAATGACATTAAATTTTCGGCACTCTTAGTTTTAACTCTTTTTAATTAAATTCGTTGCAGACTATTTTAGCAAATCTGATGGCACAACGGTGCGTCACGGACATCCTGCGTCCTCGCGTATCGTATCTCATGCGACAGCGCCGTGATGCCATTTTTCAATAGGACAAAGCTCGTCCAGAGATGGCACATGTCTTTACGGGTAGTCTGCATGGTACTGAGGTACTCACGTTGCCATCAAAATACCCGTATCTGACCCCTATAGAACATAACTCCGTCCCAATGCCAGTGACTAGGACATCAAAGACCAGTTTGACAGGTGTGGGCCAGCATTGCTCAGAAGAAGATACTGCAAATTCTTGACACTGTTTCCCACCGTATAAGTGCATGCATCTAGGCCAGAGTGGGCGTAGCGTCACGCTGATTAATGTGCTCCACTGCCAAGTTTTTTTGTAAACTTTATTCTCTTTTGTAATCACTGAAATGACATCACATAACCTCGCAACCTGCGAAGTTTCCTTTCGTTGTAGGCGTTCTTACGTGGACAACCCACTTACAGACCTGGCCACTTCTAAATTCAACGGAAGGCTTCCATTCGTTCGCATGCTATTGGAAAGCTGCATTTCATATGCCAAACATCTGCTAACAGAGTGTCAGCTACAAACGAATACTATTTCGCATCTGTTTGGAATAAGGTACCATACTGAAGTAACGCCGAGAACGTTTAATGAATTCACATAATTTGTTTATTTCACAGAAGAAAATTGCGGAAATATTCGAACTTACAAGTGGATGGAAAACACTAATTCCAAAGACTGACATTACGTAATAACTCTTACGTTAAAATATGTTCTAGAAAAATATTCTGCCCGTCTAAGCAAAACGTTCTTCTTTTTTCATGTTTCAGCATCATTATCAGATGCCAATTATTTTCGTAATAGCACATACTGTTGTTCATATAACTGTCTTTCGTCTGCAATACATCTATTTTAGTTAGTTTTGTCTCCCACCAAATTTTTTTTTTTTTTTTTTTTTTTTTTTTTTTTTTTTTTTTTGGTTTCCATATGGTCATGACCACGAAAACTGTACTCACAACAAACACAAACGTAAAACTTTTATGTTTAGTGAATAGCGATACTGTGTGTGTTTGCGAGGACTGTTTTGATAGAGTCATGACAACGCTGTAGCCACAAAAATTACAGATGGCAAACTGCACCATAATATCAGCTTTATTGCAGATGGCAGACAGCTACATGAATAATAATATCGAAAGACTCGACACTAAGCAACGCAAAGCCTTGTGTATAGTTTTACTGGGGCGTTCGTGTCAACCCCAATCAACGCATTACTGGTTGAAGCGAATGATCCAATGTTGAAATTGCGACGAATATTTCTCTCCAAGAAATTCTCCTGCGGCTCTTTCTCGACGTATATGAATCCCTTGACGAAAAAATCCGGAAATTAACTTCCTACACTGTGAGCGGATAGTGCTGGATAAATAAACAACTTCCACCAGCTCGGCGAATATGCAGGGTGCGGCACTTAAATTCGGACAAATGAAACATTTTTTAAAAGCTAATTTATTAAGACAAAATTCAAATGAAAATGAAAATCCTTTAACATATAAGTAGTGGTATCTTTCAAAAGTAACATTACTAGACATAACTCTCTACAGGCGCAATGACCGCCTCCAAACTTGTCCTGAAGCGGTCGCACGCACTCTTTAAAACAGCGCTGTCCATATCCGCGAATGCTGCTTCGACAGCGGTGCGTAGAGATGCGACATTAGGGTGCCTCATCCTATTGGTAAATCATTCGACTACGCTCCAAACGTAGTAATCGAGGACGTGCCCATTCGGGCTATTCCGTGGGAAAGTATTCCTTTGACGAGAACATGTCAACGTTATCCGAGAGACAGTTTTGGACTAAATGGCTCGTATGAGGTCCTTCTCTGCCATCCGACGCATTGTTCGCTCGCTGACATTCAATACTGACGCTAGTTACCTATGCGACTGCCACGAGTCCTCCGAAATCAGCGCCTGGGCCTTTTCGATGACTGCTGTTGTTTGTGACATTCGTTTCCTCGAATAAGGTTTCCTCACCGGGTTAGCGGAACCTTCCCCAGACTTCTCTGAAGCATTATACTTGTCCATAACAACGTAAACAGTTGATCTCGGGTACCCGCAAACTCGAACTATATCAGTGGGCGAACGCCCAGCGCGAAGACTTTCCATAATCGAAGCTCTTCGATTGTCCTCCGCAACATCTTGTACTCCGCAACATCTTGGTCATTTTGAGCTTCTGAGTGTTTTCTAAATGCCTATGGCTTTCAAGAATTCCAACCGCGACCTCCAGAGGAACTACGATATGGCGGGAAATTCAAATTAAAATTTGTCGGGATTTAAGCGCCGCACACTGTGTGTAGATGCAGGCATTAAGGCACAAGGTGTGGAAAAAACCTCTTACACCGAATTACAACAGGTCACACGAAATGTCGACTCTCCAGATTGATGTCAGGGCTGGTTTAACGTTTCAGAACAAAGAAACGTCTATCTCAACTGCAAAGAAATTCCTGTCTCACTATCACGATGCATGCGTGGTGTATACGAATGGGTCCAATTCTAGAGAGGGCGTTGGTAGTGCCGAAGCAAACGACAAGGCTTACCACAAGCAGATCCACAAACCACTAGAACGACAGCCGAGTTGATTTTCATTTTGGAAGGTCTGATATTCGCACAGACGACCACAGCAGACACATTGGTCATGGTCACTGATAATGTGTGAGCACTACAACTGATAAGACGCCATTACACTAGTAGTACCAAGCCGATAGTTGCAGCAACTGTCGACGTGGCGTTTCGGATGCAGCGGAACTATCGGAACATCGTGATGGTATGGGTAAAAGATCACTCTGGGATAGATGGAAATAAACAATAAGATTTTCTAGGAAAACTAGCATCTCGGCATGGAACTCTAAAGTATGATAAATTCCGTCTCACAGATAAGATAGCCATACTCAGAAAAAGGTTGTCATCAGACTGAAAAGAGAAATGGTCGAGGATATCTAACATCAAAGGCAGTCACTACGCACTAATTCATCCCACGATTCCAAGAGCCGGCCAGGGTGGCCGAGTGGTTCTAGGCGCTACAGTCTGGAACCGAAAGACCGCTACGGTCGCAGGTTCGAATCCTGCCTCGGGCATGGATGTGTGTGATGTCCTTAGGTTAGTTAGGTTTGGTTAGTTCTAAGTTCTAGGGGACTGCTGACCTTAGAAGTTAAGTCCCATAGTGCTTAGAGCCATTTGAACCATTTGATTCCAAGAGTATCGCGGTATAATGAGACACAAACATGAAGGAGCTTCCCGACAGTTATAACACGGCTGAAATTAAGTCAGCCGGCCGGTTTGGCCGAGCGGTTCTAGGTGCTACAGTCTGAAACCGCGCGACCGATACAGTCGCAGATTCGAATCCTGCCTCGGGCATGGATGTGTGTGATGTCCTTAGGTTAGTTAGGTTTAAGTAGTTCTAAATTCTAGGGGACTGTTGACCTCAGAAGTTAAGTCCCATAGTGCTCAGAGCCATTTGAACCATTTTGAAATTAAGTCACTGAAAAGTTCAAGGAACACCTATATCGGCTCAACCTCAGCGCCGCCCTCTATGTGTTTGTGGAGAGGAAGAAGATCCAGACCATACATTCCTACAGTGTCCTCAGAACACGTATCACATAAATGTCCTTACAAGTAATCTTCAGGCTATTGGTATCACTTTCCTAGTAGCCTACAAACACTGTTGGCATCCAACGGAATAGCAACGTATAAACTACTGTACGAGTTGGTTAACACTTCCAACATCAAAATATAACTGCCTGCGGTACTAATCTAACGCTCTTGATAATTAGAATGCGTGTACCTATATAGGCGGCTGTAAAACCAGATCTGTTTCTTGTATAATATTGTCATGTTTTGTGTAGATAGTACTTATAGACCTCCACGGGTACTCAGCCTTTGAAACAATTCTTGCAAGACATAAAAAAAAAACATTTTCCTATTAATTTAGATAAATAGTCGTGAGTACGGATTGTATAGGGAATATCCCAAATGTGTACCAACTGCAGTTTATTATTTCCTGATGGTTACGTGTAGGACTTTAATAGCACACTACCACTGTGTATCGTGTGTTACATTTTCGCCTTGTTTTCTCGTTTCATTATACTGTGACTGTAGGACTTGTTCTATGTCGGAATCAAACCTTTGTTAAGCCTGTGTAACTTTGTACCTGTGTACGACTTAAACTAATGTCACAACAAACTGTAATATACCATTTCTAGTGTTAAGATGGCTGTTTGGACTGTTACGAAAGCCAGAAAATAAAAAAAAATTGATAAATAAATAAAAAAACAGTATGTGCTATAAAAAATTAAAAAAAAACCAAATGATGATGGTGAAACTTCATGGAAACCAATGTGGATGAAAAAAGGCGAAAACTGTGGTTCCTCAAGGCAAATTCATTTTCCGAAACATATTTATTCGGAAGTAACTACGGTCATAAAGTGTGTGCTCTAACTTAAATTTAATAGATTTTAGATTTTTCTGGTAGTCTTCTAAATACTCCCAGGTAGGAATTAGGAACTGGAAACAAATTTTACTACAGCTTGAAGACAGTCATACAAACAACCAATATGACTGAAGTTTCTCGTAATGAGAAATGAGAAGAAACGATCTGTATGTACCTTAAAGAAATTTTTTACAGCCAAGATCTCGTCCAAAACTGTTTTTTATTGACCGGTTTTCATGGCTCATCTTTACACCAAATACCGTTCAGCTACACTATTTCGAGTAAGAGGGTTCCAAGATGTACTTCATTCATCATGTAAATTTAAACACTTGCATAAATGTGGATTTTAACAACTGATGAGCGTCAAAGGAATACTGCATATGTACGCATCCGAAGCTGCTGAAGGTGCATTTTGGCTGTGTACATTTTTACTTGTGACAAACCTATTTGTAATTTTATTTTTGACACTTAACTGTTAACATGGCGTGAGTAATGAACGCATCATGGAATATCATGTGCAACCAAAAAAGTTTTTAAACGTGTTTAAATGTATAACTGCCGTTTTCTCATTTGTAATGTCTATCAAAAATAATTATAGCAGATGAATCAAATGTAAATACACTACTGGCCACTAAAATTTCTACACCAAGAAGAAATGCAGATGATAAATGGATACTAGAACTGACATGTGATTACATTTTGACGCAATTTGGGTGCACAGATCCTGAGAAATCAGTACCCAGAACAACCAACTGTGGCCGCAATAACGGCCTTGATACTCCTGGGCATTGAGTCAAACAGAGCTTGGATGGCCTGTACAGGTACAGCTGCCCATGCAGCTTCAACGCAATACCACAGTTCATCAAGAGTAGTGACTGGCGCATTGTGACGAACCAGTTGCTGGGCCACCATTGACCAGACGTTTTCATTTGGTGAGAGATCTGGAGAATGTGCTGGCCAGGGCAGCAGTCGAACATTTTCTGTATCCAGAAAGGCCTGTACAGGACCTGCAACATGCGGTCGTGCATTATCCTGCTGAAATGTTGGGTTTCGCAGGGATCGAATGAAGGGTAGAGCCACGGGTCATGACACATCCGAAATGTAACGTCCACTGTTCAAAGTGTATTGACCGAGACGCGTAACCAATGGCATCCCATACCATCACACCGGGTGATACGCCAGTATGGCGATGACGAATACACGCTTCCCATGTGCGTTCACCGCGATGTCGCTGAACACGGATGCGGCCATCATGATGCTGTAATCAGAACCTGGATTCATCCAAAAAATGGCGTTTTGCCATTCGTGCACCCAGGTTCGTCGTTGAGTACACCATCGCAGGCGCTCCTGTCTGTGATGCAGCGTCAAGGGTAACCGCAGCCATGGCCTCCGAGCTGATAGTTCATGCCGCTGGAAACATAGTCGAACTGTTCGTGCAGATGGTTGTTGTCTTGCAAACGTCCCCATCTGTTGACTCAGCGATCGAGACGTGGCTGCACGATCCGTTGCAGCCATGCGGATAAGATGCCTGTCATCCCGACTGCTAGTGATAAGAGACTTTTGGGGTCCACCGATTCCATATTCTGCTAACAGTCATTGGATCTCGACCAAAGCAGGCAGCAATGTCGCGATACGCTACAATCAGGCCTTTATCAAAGTCGCAAATGTGATGGTACGCATTTCTCCTCCCTACACGAGGCATCACAACAACGTTTCACCAGGCAGCGCCGTCAACTGCTGTTTGTGTATGAGAAATCGGTTGGAAACTTTCCTCATGTCAGCACGTTGTAGGTGTCGCCACCGGCACCAGCATTGTGTGAATGCTCTGAGAAGCTAATCATTTGCATATCACAGCATCTTCTTCCTCTCGGTTAAATTTCGCGTCTGTAACATAACATATTCGTGGTGTAGCAATTTTAAAGGCCAGTAAAGTACATAATGTTACAGATCTGAAAATCAGAACCTGACCTGTCGAAACCGGTAGATAAAATAAGTTTTTAATGTGATCTTGGCTATAAAAATTTTCTTCACCAATATTCAATATTTACATTCATCAATCAATAACAGCACAGAAAAAAAATCTGTCATAAGCTACAGAGCTAGCCGCCCATAAGCGCTACTCTGTGATTCGTAAAGATAAAAATATCCAGACTACAGTCCCAATATATTTTTCAGTACAAGACATCAATGGAAGAGTTTGTGAAGTTTTTTGTAGAAGACATTCACGGATCAAGACGATATAACGAATGGCATTGGGGGTGAAACTGAAGCGCCACAGTCTGTTCTCTCTCGCGTTGTTCTGGAGCGTCCAGAGGGGGAGCTGCATCTTTCTACGCTAGGAGCGGTCGTGTTACTGCTGAAGCAGAGGCAGAGGCACGTAGCCTTCACGTGAGGCCGCCACCGAACGCTTGGCTCGGGTTGTATAAACAGGCCGGCTCTACCCGGCGACAAACAAGCCAGTTAGCGCCAAGGTGAACGCGCACTGCCTCTCCAGCGACAGCGTAGCCTGGAGGAGGTGAGGATCGACTCTGCTGATTTTCCTGATAACAACGCATGCCTCAGACTCGTGTCAAACGAATCCCTACGAATAAACAAAGGAAATAGGACCGTGGCCCGAAGAATCTATACAGTACGATAAGCCGCTATCCCGGAACCCGGTTTCCGTTGCAAGTTACCCGTCTAACAGCTCCCCCCCCCCCCCTCCCCGTCCTTGTTCATAACTCCCCCCCCCCCCCACTGCTCGCTGTACATATCTTATCCCACACTCTCTCCATCCATCTCCTTGTCCCTCATTTCTCTCTCCGGATCCTCCTTCTACATCTACATCTACATACATACTCCGCAATCCACCATACGGTGCGTGGCGGAGGGTACCTCGTACCACAACTAGCATCTTTTCTTCCTGTTCCACTCCCAAACAGAACGACGGAAAAATGGCTGCCTATATGCCTCTGTACGAGCCCTAATCTCTCTTATCTTATCTTTGTGGTCTTTCCACGAAATGTAAGTTGGCGGCAGTAAAATTGTACTGCAGTCAGTCTTAAGTGCTGGTTCTCTAAATTTCCTCAGTAGCGATTCACGAAAAGAACGCCTCCTTTCCTCTAGAGACTCCCACCCGAATTCCTGAAGCATTTCCGTAACACTCGCGTGATGATCAAACCTACCAGTAACAAATCTAGCAGCCCGCCTCTGAATTGCTTCTATGACCTCCCTCAATCCGACCTGATAGGGATCCCAAACGCTCGAGCAGTACTCAAGAATAGGTCGTATTAGTGTTTTATAAGCAGTCTCCTTTACAGATGAACCACATCTTCCTAAAATTCTACCAATGAACCGAAGACGACTATCCGCCTTCCCCACAACTGCCATTACAAGCTTGTCCCACTTCATATCGCTTGGCAATGTTACGCCCAAATATTTAATCGACGTGACTGTGTCAAACACTACTCTACTAATGGAGTATTCAAACATTACAGGATTCTTTTTCCTATTCATCTGCATTAATTTACATTTATCTATATTTAGAGTAAGCTGCCATTCTTTACACCAATCACAAATCCTGTCCAAGTCATCTTGTATCCTCCTACAGTCACTCAACGACGACACCTCCCCGTACACCACAGCATCATCAGCAAACAGCCGCACATTGCTCTCCACCCTATCCAAAAGATCATTTATGTAAACAGAAAACAACAGCGGACCTACTACACTTCCCTGGGGCACTCCAGATGATACCCTCACCTCAGATGAACACTCACCATCGAGGACAACGTACTGGGTTCTATTACTTAAGAAGTCTTCGAGCCACTCACATACTTGGGAACCAATCCCATATGCTCGTACCTTAGTTAGGATTCTGCCTTCTTTATATCCATTTCGTCCACCCCTTCTCTTTCCAACTCTTCCTCCCCCATCTCTCTCTGATCTTATTTACTGTTACTGCAAACATAATCTTAACTGTGAATAACGCCCATATAAATGGGTAAATCGGCTGTACTAATCAGTACACGAGGTATGAGGTAGACCTTTCCCGCCGCTGCATCTGTGTGGATAGTAGCTTTAATGACAGTATTTCAGAAGGTTTTAATCTTCGAACATATAGGACCATTAAGTTAGCCATAAACACATCTTTCTTGTTTTTTTATTAAAAATGACTGCGAAAAGGAAAATAAAACCGCTCATTTTTCACAGCACAGCTTATCATGCTCTTTCTCGTAGCCGGTTGGTCAGAAGGGATATATCTAACCGCATCTTTCCTTGAATATGTTGTACCGATATCTGGTGATGACATTAAATAAAGTGAACGTTTATATTTGCTTTAATATTTTTCACTATACGCAAAGACATTGACAGCGGCATGCGTAAAGAAAAAAGGAACTAAAATCAATTTAAGAATTATGTCGATAAGATCGGCATAGAAATTGTATAATAATAAAAGAAACTCTTTGTTTTGTGTAATTAGAATGAAAATGAACCGGCATAGAATTTGTATAATAATGAAAGTATTTGTTCTGCCTAACTAGGATGAAAAGACTTTATTTGTTAGCCATTGTGCACGGACAAAGAATTCGCTATTAGGTTTGTCTTGTTCTGGAATTCAGGCAACGGTCGGCCATTGAACATTGTAAGTTAGCAATAATTTACTAATTGTTAAAATATATTATAGAAAGAGTTATTACTGCTCCATTTAAGTAGACAGTCCTTTCCCACGCAGGGCAGATAGCGCCAATAAAAGTCATTGTTGGCCGTCATTACTGGCCATAACATTTGTTGTAAACGCCTGAGAGTGTGTAAATAATTTCTCTTTGAATGTATTTGTAACTTTATGGCATTTGCAGTATTTATCGCAATTTGTGGACTACCAGATCAGAGATTCAAATAGGCCGCTTCACGGCGATCGATTGCCGTTTCAAAGACTATTTTGAGATAAGAAATAATAAATAATTTACGTTTCCTTACGAAGAGACAGCAAAATTTCGCCACGCGACACCCACAAATAATAATATTTTCTCATGCTTAAGTTTATGAGATGTTTAGTTATTCGACACATCAAGTGAACATTTTACGTGTAAAATTTTGAGGCGCCTCACGCTACGCATCCATAGCAAGGCTGTGCTCCGTTATTTAAAACAAAAGTTATTTTAATTAAAGAATCAGAGCAGATTACGGTATATTGTTCTCCGTTTGTAGCTGGAATTCTATCCTTTTCTGTAGTATATGTTTCACTACAGTACTTTTAGTATAATTCCCCCCCCCCCCCTCCCCTGTAGGATGGATCCCAAAAAAGCAGTACATTTAGGCACCAGTACAATGTGTAAACCGAAGAAAAACAGTTTCACTTAGACCATGAAATTATTGAAATGAAATAAATCAGAATTCATTGCTTTGACAATAATTTGTTTGTGTTTTTAATACGTTCACCGCGACTCTTGGTGATGAACATTTTTTGTCTTTCATTCTGGAGAGAAAACGAATAGCGCAGATGGCTACCGACTCTCGAGCACATCTAGAGCGCTTCAGAAATTCTTATTCGATTTTCCTCCAAACGCTGTATACGCTCTTCATCAGTCTCACTGATTCGACGATCATGTAGTTGGCCGCGTTGCGAGTGCGCTGATCGATATTTCGACGCCGCAATCGATATTTCGACGCCGCACTCGTGGAGTTTTTTCCAAAGAAATAAACCACGAACTGAAATCAATGGAATGTTTGTAACACAGCAAATTACCACGAACTGTCATCAGTTCTATCTTTGCGACACACCAAATAAGTGATCACGACCGAAAACACACTGAAATATCGCTTTCAATTGTATTCTTTTTCGCAAAATATCAGTAGCCAATGAGGAATTTGTTGTTGTTACCAAAACATGGAACAACAGAACTGTCAGACAGAACGTCACTTTTTTTTATTATGAAAAAATATAGCAGCAGAGCTCTCAAACCGACCCCCACATTTCTTTCATTGGGATTTTCATACAAAAATACCATCCAAATTTCCGACTTATCCGACGGATCTTCCAAAAATTTCCTTTCGTACAAACCTTGCCCTGATAATAACGAACACAACAGAAAACAAATCAGCCAAATCGACCGAGCCGTTCTCAAGTGATGATCTTTCCTAGATGTGGCAATTGATTTTTATTTATATACAATTGAGAATGATAGCACTTAGCGACTTCCAACAAACTGAACACATAATTTCAAAACTTTACCAATTTTTTTCTCGCTGACCTCCCAAATCCAACACATACAAAGTGATGAAAGGAAGAAGTTCATCGCTTACTACATTTTCACTGTTCATGCAGTATGACTTCAGTGTATGACGTGACTTTTAATTTATTACTTCTTTACTACCGACTCTGGTCGCAACACAGTTGCTTACATTATCCACATGTACCACTGAATGTACCTCTAAATTAAGTCATTGTTCAAGACATAGTCCGCTATAAATGACTTCACAGACATTTAGATGCGTGAGAAACTAGCTTCTGATTAAAATGGCGCGCAGTGCAATTTCAACATCATACATGAAATTTTAATTTATTACTTCTTTACCACCTAACTGTAGTCGCAACACAAATTACAGACAGTGTCTGCATATAATACCGAACTCTCCTGCAAAATTCTATCATTCTACAACACCAGTTCAGGAGATATGACGCCATGAAAACTGAGATTCGTGAAAAACTAGCTTTTGCTTAAAATTGAGGTCCAGGTTATCCAGGCTATATTCATTCAGTATTTCATAATGAAAACGTTTAGAGACTTGCAGCAAACTCGAAATATAATATCAAATTTTTTCTAAACATGTACTCACTTACATGCTTCAGTTCAAATTTCTAACACATTAACTCATTTATAACGTAATTAAAAGTTTGGAGATGTTTTATACATGCGAATTCGATTTCTTAAATCATTGCGGGTTTACTGTTACGTGACTAGTACAGGATGCCAGCGTCTTTGACAAGTAAGGAAAAAACCTGGGTCTCTGGCTAGACTCAAGCCGTTCCTTAAACGTCGAATAAAAATAATCATCAAATATTGCCCAGCGACTCCCGGTATAATTAGTCACCCTTGTTCTGCAAACGACCTTGTCAAAATGGGCGGAGGAGTGGGTGGAGGTCTGGAGCACCCTCTTAGCCTTGAGAAGGAAGACAGTCTCAAAGAGGAGGAAGAATCAGTAATGATCAATGTCATGAGGATGCAGAAGGCAATAGAAACCACTGCATTAGGAACACACAATTTGTAACAACAGGACTTGTGGCCTGTAATCGAAAAAATGTCATTATGATCTCTCCAATGATAGCAGATACTGGATTAGTCCCTCATTCAAATCTCATGGAGGAAGCTTGTTAATCATGTGCAGCTCAAAGTTACGTCTCCCTTAGGGAAATGACAGCAAGGGGTGGAAAACATCATCTTGTGCATTCAGTGATTATGTCTAGAGACCACAATGAACGTGTTCAGAAGGGTGAACTGCAGCCACTGAGGGAGCAGGGTGCAATCAAGTGCAAACGGTTGCACTCGTTGGAACGAACGATGCCTGTCGCGTTATCTCCGAGATCATATTTGGATCGTTCCAGCGGCTGGTGAAGAAGTTTGACATGACTATCACTGTGCACAGAATTTCAGCGAAGACCACAAGTTGCAGCATCGTCCCCTTGTTCTGAGTCGAGTGGGAGGCTGTGACAAGCTAAACTGCGACTTCCTACACTTGCGCCATATCTTTCAGAACATTGTGGTCCTCATAAACGGCCAGAGCTGCACTATACCAGAGGCTGCTTTCCGGATAGCTGACTGTGTGTGAATTGCACAAAAGTATACTTTTTTTAGATTAGGCAACCGTCTATCAAGTCCAGATGACGACAGCTGTAGGACAGCCCAGAGCATTAGTGTAAGAGCCAAAGAAATGTCGTTCATGGGCAAGAGTGTTAAAATCCTAGAGGTCAAATGCCGAAGCATGGGCAATAAAAGTGCAAGACTTCGAAGCGCTCCGAAAAAGTGGTAGAGCAGACATACATAATACTAGGTACTGAAAGCTGGTTAAAAATCAAATTGACGGTAGTGAAATTTTTGGAGTAACACTAAGTATATATCGAACGGAACGGCTAACTGGAAACGGAGGTGGTACATTTCTCGCGTTAGACAAGAATTTCATATCCGCCAAGGTAGAAATTGAAGTTGCTTGCGAGATTATTAGATAAAGACTCAAATTAAGGGTGGGTAGACGGTTGTAGTTGAGTTCTTCTCTCGACCTCGACATATAACTGAAAATTTTAAAGAGTATCTCCGCACGTTAGTATGTATGTACTACTATCATGTATCACTGGAGGATACCGAACAATCCACTGGGATAGTAACAGATTTATAAAAGGTGAGCCTAATCTCTAGAAGAGAGTCATCGACAGTTCAAAGGTACATTTCCCATAGGCAAATGACAGCAAGAGACAGAAAAAAATCACCTTGTGCATTTAGTGTGTATGTCTGGAGATCTCATTAAACATGTTGAAGAGGCTGTATCAGCAGATACTGAGGGAGCGAAACAAAGCTAAATGCTTCTCTGTAAACTACGTGGAAGAGGCATCTCGGAGGCTAACTGATAATGAAAAATATTAGACCTAATGTCAACAAACTGTCGTCAATCTCTTGTTACCCTTACTGAAACTGATATCAGTGAGCACCCTTACTGAAACTGATATCAGTGGGCAAGAGCCAGTTGCACGAACAATGACTAGGAAAGTGTAAAGAGCAATAAAACCAAGCAGAAAGCTTCATATGTTAAATAAACGAGGTGAAGGGGCAATAATGTCACATCTCAAGGAGGAACTTTTAACATTTAGTTCTGGGCAGGAACATCGGAAGAACTGTGGTTCATGCTCAGAAGAATAGTTGATCAAGCACTGAGTACGTGTTTTTCTACTAGGACAGGTCGTGATGAGTTGGGATCTCCATGGCGCACAGTTTAAGTAAGCAAATTTCTAAAGAAAATACGAATACTGTGTAAGTAGGCTGTTTAGGTATTTTTATTGGTAACGCCACCTCTGTATGAAAATCACTGGCTGTGCTGTGTGCAGACTGTGGCTGCTTTGCATTGTTGTAATACTCGCCATTGTAGTGTTAGGCAGCTGGCTGTGAACAGCGCGTAGCGTTGCGCAGTTGGAGGTGATCCGCCAGCAGTGGTGGATGTGGGGCGAGAGATGGCGGAGTTTTGAAATTTGTCATGAACTGCTATATTTATATATGATGATATCAAGGTAAATACATTGTTTGTTCTCTATTAATATCTTTCATTTGCTAACTATCCCTATCAGTAGTTAGTGCCTTCCATAGTTTGAATCTTTTATTTAGCTAGCAGTAGTGGCGCTTGCTGAATTGCAGTAGTGGGAGTAACCAAGATTTTTGTGAGGTAAGTGATTTGTGAAAAGTACAGGTTAATGTTAGTCAGGGCCATTCTCTTGTAGAGATTATTGAAAGTCAGATTGCGTTGCGCTAAAAATATTGTGCGTCAGTTTAAGCACAGTCGTGTATAATTGTTCTAAGGGGACATTTCATAACTGAAAAACAGGTGCAAAAACATAGGGCAATAGATAGGATACGCCTTTGGTATCAAGAGGACGACATATAAAGCCTAGAAGCCGAAGCAAAATGTTATTAAAAGACCCCTCACAAAACTCAAAGACATTTTCGTGATATGTTGGCTACCAGTGGCACCAAAGTTAGAATACATATATTCGTGGATACCATGGGAACTGAAACTGAAGGTTAGCAAATCAAAAGCAGAAATTCTGAATTTCGTTTTTAAATGTTGCTTTAAAAAGGAAGATTGTGGATGCTTCCCGAGTTTAGTACTCGCTCCACTCCGGGGACGAGTGATGTAGACGTTAGCTGAAACTGATAAAACTGAAAAAAATTGTAGGGCCCGATAGGGTCCCTATCAAATTCTATACACTGTTTGCAGAGGAGGTAGCTCTCATTTTAACCACATTACACTGTAGAGCGCTGGAACAAAAGAAACCGCCCAGTACATTGAAGGAATCACAGGTTGCATTGGAAGAAAGCAGAGGTTAGATACGTCTCCAAGAAGATCAGCAAAAAATGTTATTGAAAGGCCCCTAGCAAAGCTCAAAGACGTTGTCGTGATATCCACGAAACTATCGTCCAATATCCGTGACATTCATCTGTTGTGTAGTCTTAGAACATTTCCCGAGCTCAAACGTAGAAAGATATCTCGAACAGAATGATTTCCTCCACCAGCATGGATTCTGAAAACAATGGTCGCTCGAAAACCCAAGTCGCGTTATTCTCACTCTACGCCCTGAAGGCCATAGACCAAGGCGGTCGGGTGAATGCAGAATTTCTTGAATTCCAAAAAGGATTTGAATCGACACCAGACCAACGCTTGTTAACGAAAGTACGATTCATAGGGCACCAGACAAAACCTGTGACTGGATAAGATATCTTGGAAGGGACGCCGAAAGGAACATATCTTGGCTGGAAAGTTATCAACAGATGTAGAATTAACTTTAGACGTGCCAGGAAGTGTTACGTGAGCTTTGCTATTCATGTTGTATGTTAAAGACATAGTAGATAATATTAACAGTACCGGTGCTGTCAGTCCCGTTTTATAACGTTTGTCGCTTGGCATCTCCAATCTTGTTGTTAATACATGACTCAAATTAAATCTCACTCTTCTATTGTTACAAGGAGCCTCTGGAGGAAGGATGAGGGGGATAATGAGTTCTTTATTAACAAATGATGCCTTTTGACCCATCTTCCGTCCCGTAAACCTTCCTGAGGGATAAAATGGATGGAACAGTTTCTGGAGGAAGGATGAGCGGGATAATGAGTTTTTTTTTATTATCAAATTATGCCTTTTTGATCCACCTTCCATCCCGTAGATTCTCCTGCGAGATTAGATTGATGGAGCAGTCTGTTCTGAAAGTTTCACGGGTAACTAGAGGATCAATACCTTTATGCATGAGCTATGGTAGCCTTACAGTATTCTGGTACTGAAATTCAGCTACTCACGGAGATCTACATCTACATCTACATCTATACTCCGCAAGCCACCTGACGGTGTGTGGTGGAGGGTACCCTGAGTACCTCTATCGGTTCTCCCTTCCATTCCAGTCTCGTATTGTTCGTGGAAAGAAGGATTGTCAGTATGCTTCTGTGTGGGCTCTAATCTCTCTGATTTTATCCTCATGCTCTCTTCGCGAGATATACGTAGGAGGGAGCAATATACTGCTTGACTCTTCGGTGAAGGTATGTTCTCGAAACTTTAACAAAAGCCCGTACCGAGCTACTGAGCGTCTCTCCTGCAGAGTCTTCCACTGGGGTTTATCTATCATCTCCGTAACGCTTTCGCGATTACTAAATGATCCTGTAACGAAGCGCGCTGCTCTCCGTTGGATCTTCTCTATCTCTTCTACCAACCGTATCTGGTACGGATCCCACACTGCTGAGCAGTATTCAAGCAGTGGGCGAACAAGCGTACTGTACCCTACTTCCTTTGTTTTCGGATTGCATTTCCTTAGGATTCTTCCAATGAATCTCAGTCTGGCATCTGCTTTACCGACGATCAACTTTATATGATCATTCCATTTTAAATCACTCCTAATGCGTACTCCTAGATGATTTATGGAATTAACTGCTTCCAGTTGCTGACCTGCTATTTTGTAGCTAAATGATAAGGGATCCTGTATGGGCCGTAATTATCTTACGGCAGTGAAACTCGGTAGATATGCTAATGCGTTAATGCGGAACCGATTTACGCTAGAAAAACAAATTAATTTCACATGTGGCTCCAAGGTGCAAATCTAACGCCGTATACTACTTGTCTGACATTTGACAAGCCGTAATATGAGAAGAGAAGAGAGACCGTGCGCTGTTAGGGAAATTGTTTTATGTGAACAGCCAGCAATTACACCACTGCATTGAGAGAGTATCGGCGACTGAAAGGTCGGAGGAGAGGCCCGATGCCTTTTCATGGTTAAAAGAAGATGATAATGAAATTCGAAAACACAGGTGAGCCTGGTGTGGCGCCTGAAAAGAGAAAGGCTTCCTATCCGAGTGGAAGTTACTGATGCGGTTGCTGTTGCTGTAACTTACGATGCAGCACGTACCCCGGTTAGTGCTAATGCTCGATCAGTGCCACGAGAATTATCCATCCCATGGTCAACAGTACGGAAACTTTTATGGTCTATTTTACACTGTTACCCGTGCAAGATACTGACGATGTAGCAACTGAAATCTCATGATGCGCAACGACGTTCTGAATTTGCTCTTCGGTTTCTGGCACGGACTGAAGTTAATTAAATGTGGCCAGACAATATTCTATGCTAAAGTGTAACAGTAATAATACTTCTTCTTCTTGTTGTTCTTATTATTATCATTATTAATATTGTGATTATTCTTAATACTTAGGCATGTCTATTGTAGTTCTTTATTTTTATGTTACGATTGTTTATATTTATTCTGTGAAACTACAAATGTGCTCCAGAGGTTTGCTACTTGCAAATAAACGAAGCAAAAGCTGACTGCCAATAGAACATTTATATAAACTCCGGACAGCCCTTTTGCACGTCCGGAACATGTTATCCCATATAACAGTTTCACACGTACTACAATACAAAAACTGCTGTGACCAGAGCTCGAACCCAGGACCCTTGGTACGACAAAGTAACGCTTTACCGACTTCCCCATGGCAGATCCACGTGACAGATGCTCATATTTATGCTTTTCCTCTGCTCCGTGGGTCAGATGTTACTTATGACTTACCGTTTACGCACATTCCCCTGAACGACAGTACACCGCACAAACCATATCGGAGTTTTGGTTGATACTCTGTCGATATACAAGCTTTGGTACCAATCTGACTGATATCTGGTGCTATTGGTGTCAGTCGAAGCTCGCCCTGAATTGTTTCAACGCAAATATTATCGCCTTCAGTGGGAGCATTCAGTTCCTTCACGCCGTGTCTTTGGGAATATTTTATCCGAGTCACGGGATTTCCACTCAGAGATGAACATAGTCGTAATAGGAAGAACTAGCCACATGTCCTATGTCTGGCATCAGGTAAGTACTGCTATGCTTGGTACCGTCACACATAAAATTACGTGCGGAAACAGTACCGACATACGTAAAGAATTTCTCCTTAACTTGCATTTGTGTAATTCAAGGTGTTTTTCACCAGTTCGGTATATGAGCGCTAATATGCCTCTGTTCATCCTGATTCTACTCCAGTCGATTTAATTATAGTAGCTAAACGCTCATAGATTCCTAGTAGATCTACTTCTTGACTCCAGCATGCTAATTTTCGAGGGTTTGAGTGAACTGTTTCCGTTGCCTTTGTCCTATGCAACCTCGCTGTCCACAGTATACATAAAGCAAATTAAATCCTTAGTAAAACCCCAATGTCCATGAACTTGTATTATATATTATTTTAGTGGATCATGTAGTTAAGACTGTGTCATTATTCCCTTTATCTGTATTCCATTTGCCTTTTTGTATAGACTGATGCTTATTGTACGTCTTAAGAACCAATAACTGGCCGTCTTTCGTGTTCAGTGACACGCCATCTCTTATTGATACATCGTACAGATTCAAACTTCATCCCTTCTCGTAATTTAATCTGTTTCAAGGACGTAACGAGTACTTTCAAAACGAAACGAATTTCATTATTGCAATGTGTATTAGGCCACTCCATGTACTATCACATACCCTTGAGCTCGTTTATTAATGGAAGCTGTCCTTTGGACATAGAATTGATGTCAATGGTATTAGTGGACCAGTTTAACTCAGAAAGATTCAGATCTTTCATAAGTCCACAGCCCTCATACAACCTCAGTAACACATAGATAATATGAAGCGAATATATGTTACTTAAAATATCCCCATTTATTTGATATTACATCCTTGAAACCCTTTATAATCACAAAGCAGAATTATGTTATTAAACACCATCTTCTACTGTTTGAAAAAAATTGTTCCTATATCAATCATATTTTAATAATCCATCAAAAATATGGTGCAAATATTGGCAACTTGTTTTAAACGTTCAGAAACAATATTATGCACTTCACAGAACGAAAAAATGTAATACCGTATGACTGCAATATCAATGATTCACCGTTAGAATGAGACAGCTCATAGAAAAATCTGTAATACTTTCCGGAATTATGAAATGGAATGATCACATAGGCTCGGCAGTAAATGAGGCAGGAGGAAAACTTCGATTTATCGATATGATATTGAAAAAATGCAGTTACTCTACAAAGAAGACTACCTACGAGTGTTCTATCTTAGAATATTGCATAAGAGTGTAGGCCCTTTATCAGACCGGACTAACAAGTGACGCTGAACGCATGCAAAGCAGGGCAGAACGAGTGCGAGTGCGACACGGAGATGCTGAAAAACTTGAATTGGCAGACGATTGAAGCCAAACGTCACAAATCCGGCGAAAACTTAGTTTCAAGGACGAGTTTATGTGAGGAACCTATTTCTCGTTTCCGCAGGGACTGGAAAGACGAGTTACGCTAATTACAGCTTGAACAGAGGCATTCAAGCAATAATTCTTGCCAGTCTCAGTACTGTAACACAACACATACGCTCAAGAAATAATCCACAGAAAAGTTGTAAAATGTATCTTGAGAGTGCGGCCTGGCTACTAAGCCTTTCCTAAAGACCGATGTGTGTCGACAACGGACCATCTAACCACGGACAATAGTGTGGTCTTTGCCCATTAGTAGGTAGAAAGGGGCGGACCTGCATCATGGGCTGTAGTGACGATCCGGTACTATTCCGGCTTCTGCTGAAGTATGAAAGATGGCCATACTGAAGTACCTCATAATTCTATGATAATTCGATGTTTCAAGGTACGACAAATCCAAATGTATTAGCTTGCTTGCGACATTGAGGTACATTTATTAAGATCTTCATATTACAAATATGACAAAAACTGTAGAAGTTATTTGAACACACTTAACACATGTACTTAGCACAGCCAATGCAAATTAATAAATGCTGAAAGCTTCATACGATCTTTATTAACGAAGTATTGGATGAATAGCTCAGGGCTCTAACTACCATTTTGACAATCACACATTGGTACATATTTTATTTACTGAATAATTGCGCTTTATATCTTTCTGTTGTGGAAATATGTCAGATCATACTATCCTCAACAGGCACACATCTAGTGAAAGCAGTATGGCAATTCTTGCGCCTACCCATACGTGAACATATTACGTTTATATAAATTATTAACACTTTCTGAATGATAACTACTAAAAGTTACGATAGACATATTAAAATCTTAGTAACTTAATAACGGCAAATGATCCGTAAGATATAACACCATAAATAGACTGAGCGTAAAAAGACGCGTCAGCTGAGCAGGCCAAACTTATATTTCATACGTTTTAAAGCGAATCCTTTGTTATTTGTTATAATCACGTAAGTGCTACACCATGTTTAATTACTTATGTCTATGCTTTTAAGTGTACAGTTTCGTGTTTTGTCTCTACAGAAGGGGTAGAAAATATTTTTACTTCAAGCCATATGCCTAATCTGTAACTTTCAAAAAATGGTTCAAATGATTCTGAGCACTATGGGACTTAACACCTTAGGTCATCAGTCCCCTAGAACTTAGAACTAGTTAAACCTAACTAACCTAACGACATCACACACATCCATGCCCGAGGCAGGATTCGAACCTGCGACCGTAGCAGTCGCCCGGTTCCGGACTGCGCGCCTAGAACCGCTAGACCACCGCGGCCGGCAATCTGTAACTTTATTATTTTGCAAATAGTGGTTCATTTTATAGATTTTAGTAGATCTTGCTACTTGGTGTGGGAGCGAGTATTTCTCAATCGCGCGCGCGAAGAGACTGTCAGATATTAGAATTCGTGGAGTGAGCCAGGATTTCTGGGAGAGATAGAGAGTTGAAACACTTGGTGTAGACTGGAGATAGGGGCAGTTCGCGTCGCGACTGGATAGAGAGAAGACTTTCTGTGGAGATATGATGCAATGAACTTTGTGTCGAGACCAACAGAGGAGAGACTTGATGTTGCAAAGCAGTCAGTCGGGCAAAGTGACAGAATATCAGGGACTAGCGGTCACGAATGCTGTAAATTTGCTCATCTTAGTGATGCTTCGAGGCTAGTTGGTCTCTGACTCAATGAGTTAGCATTAACTTCAACTGTGAGCTATTTTAATGAGATTTGCTTCAAGGAAGTTATTTTCTTGCTGTGCTGGGATTATTTGTGCCTAGTTCAAAGCAAAGGAACTTTGTTATTTGGCGAATTACTGGTGCTTTGTGGATTTCTGCGGAATCTGCTACCATTCTGATTACACAGATTTATGCAATCTGAACTACTATCGAATATTACCAACCTATATCTTTGAAACTGAATTATTGTGGAACCACCATTTCTAGATATTCTTTCATGTGGTTGATTGGGTAACTTACCGGGTTAATCACTGTATATTTTTGGTGGCGTCTTCATCAATTTATTAACAGCAGGTAATAACCATTCATCACCATTTGTTATTATTCACTAAACTGAAATTTGTGTTTATTTAAATTTTGTTTAACTTGCCAGTGCTTTAGCTATGTAGGGTCGAGCCGTGTACATCTGCTTTCGAGCCCGTTAGTCAAGGCAGCTGAAATAGCGTTTACTGGAGGGTCGCAATGTGTAAATGCTCTTTTAGATACCGGTACCTCAGATAATGGGTATGAAAGCAGACGTGCACAGCTCGACCTTATGACGACGGTGAAGCTCATTTTCAGAATAGAGGCGTACGTAGCACAGATACCAACCCTTAACTATGGTACGTCACAATTATGTTTTCTCGTCAGGGAATCTGATTACAAAATATACTCACGTTCATTAACATGTAGTATCTCATAGTATGCAACTGCATTGATAAAAAGCCCTAATAAGTGGTACAGAGGGAGGTACCCCTATCAGGAACTCCACACCGATTTGCAAAGTATAGATATTGTTGTAGGTGTAGAAGTTAAAATTTTCTCGAAGTTTATACCTTCATTCGTGTAGAAGATACAGGCATATCAAAGCGAATGAATCTGTTTGAAACACGCCGCATATTGCTGCCTCATGTGGGTGTTACGAATCATCTAAAGCGACGTGTGAGGGGCCTGTGGAGAGCTGTGCTGCTGCTAACCTTGGAAGCCGTCGCCATCGATGTCTCCCACAGCGGCGACAGACGTGCCAAACTGGGAGCGCGGTGTGCCGTCCCCCTCCAGCGTCACCGCCGGTGAACGCAGGTTGGGACCCTGGAACACAAGCACAAGGCCGTGGCCTGCACTGACACAGACAGTAAGCTCACGTCTATAGGTCCCTGTTATAGTGCTCGGGAAATAACAGAGTAGTCCACGTGTAGATACACTATCTGATCAACAGCATCCGGACACCACTGTGTAATGCGGAATTGGCCTCTAGGTGTCACGAGAAGCGTATCTGCCAGTATTAAAGGAGGCGGGGAGTATTGTGGTTTTCAACTGTAACAGTAGAAGGCCACTACACTGAAGAGCCAAAGAAACTGGTACACCTCCCTAATATCGTGTAGGGACCCGCGAGCACGCAGAAGTGCCTCAACCGATGTGGCATCGACTGGACTAACGCTTGGAGTAATCCTGAAGGGATTGACACCATGAGTCCTGCAGGGCTGTCCATAAATCCGTAAGAGTACCAGGGGGTGGAGATTTCTTCTGAACAGCACGTTGCAAGGCATCCCAGATACGCTCAATAATGTTCATGTCTCGGGAGTTTGAAGGCCAGCGGAAGAGTATCAACTCAGAAGAGTGTTCCTGGAGTCACTCTGTAGCAATCCTGGACGCGTGGGATGTCGCATTGTCCTGCTGGAATTGTCTAAGTCCGTCGGAATGCAAAATGGATATGAATGGATGCAAGTGGACAGGATGCTTACATACGTGTCACCTATCAGAGTCGTGTCTAGACGTATCATGGGTCCCGTATCACTCCAACTGTACACGCCCCACACCTTTACAGAGCCTCCACCAGCTTGAACAGTCCCCTGCTGACATGCAGGGTCCATGGACTCATGAGGCTGTCTCCATACCCGTACAGACCGATCCGCTCGATACAATTTGAAACGAGACTCGTCCGAGCAGGCAACATGTTTCCAGTCATCAACAGTCCAATGTCGGTGTTGATGGGCCCAGGTGAGACGTAAAGCTTTCTCTCGTGCAATCAAAATGTCAAAACGTCAAAGGTGTGTGAAATCTTACGGGACTTAAGGTCATCAGTCCCTAAGCTTACACACTACTTAACCTAAATTATCCTAACGACAAACACACTCAACCATACCCGAGGGAGGACTCGAGCCTGCGGAGGGACCAGCCGCACAGTCCATGACTGCAGCGTCCCAGACCGCTCGACTAATCCCGCGCGGCTCTGTCGTGCAATCATCAAGGGTACATGAGTGGTCCTTCGGCTACCAAAGCCCATATCGATAATGTTCCGTTGAATGGTTCGCACGCTGACACTTGTTGATTGTCCAGCATTGAAATCTGCAGCAACTTGCGGAATGGTTGCACTTCTGTCAAGCTGAACGATTGTCTTTAGTAGTCACTGGTACCGTTCTTGCAGGATCTTTTTCCGCCCGCAGCGATGTCACAGATGTGATGTTTTACCAGATTCCTGCTACTCACGGTACACTCGTGAAATGGTCGTACGCGTAAATCCCCCACTTCATCGCTACATCGGAGAGGCTGCGTCCCATCGCTCGCACGCCGACTGTAATACCTCGTTTAAACTTACTTAAATTTTGGCAACTTGTCATCGTAGCAGCAGTAACCGATCTAACAACTGCGCCAGACACTTGTTGTCTTAGGTAGGCGTTGCCGACCACAGCGCCGTCTTCCGCCTGTTTACATATCTCTGTATTTGTATACGCATGCCTATATCAGTTTCTTTGCCGTTTCAGAGTATAAATGATTTATTCGTTTCCAAAGTGCTATTTTCCAAAGTATTACATCTACAAATACGATTGATGGATGAACAGAACAAGAATAGTTAACTCTCCGAGGTCACATGGGTCCCACCAGTTACCGTTTTCAGTGCAGTGGTTTGAAAAAATGGTGATAAAGAAAGAAAATAATTTTCCTGTTTTGCAATATGAAGAAATATTCTTTTCATCTTGAAAGTTAATCGTCACACAGGACTGGCTCCGCCCTGTGTGGAATTTTCATGACCCCCCCCCCCCCCTGCCCATCCACTGGCTCCAGGCCCTCATTACTTTTTCAGTCACATTCTTTTCACAGTGCCATTCATCTACGACGTCTCATTTTTACATAGCAGACTTACTCGTATGTCTTTTTGACGTGACTACGTCTTTCAGACCAGAGCTAGGCCACGTGTGGGGCACCAGTCAGTCAAATAGTATTGCAACGTTTACAGTGCAATACATTAATCATGCAACTAAAATCAAGTTACGTCACTCGCAGGGTACATAACTAAAATCTCTTCACTTTCTCTCGTTTCCTGAGAAAAGGGGGGGCGTGCGGTGCCACACACATTGCAACTTCACCATTGCATTGTTAGTGGAATAGTCGTCGCTTCTGCTGTACAAAGTGGATGGTCCAGGACAGCCAGTCATTTACGTATAAAGACTTTACTTGTTGAAGAAGTGTATAAACCCGCCAGTGACTGTTTAGTGTATCCGTAGTAAGAAAAACGGCTGTGATTGAATATAGAGAAGGCGTGCTTTCCGACATGCCACGACTTTGATTTATGGCTCAAAACAAGCAGCTTTGAAAGCACGTTTATTTATTGGAGTGAAAAATAACAGTTATATGCCGAATAAAGTTGTTAGAACGCAAACAATGTGAAATACGACGAAACTAGATAAGCAGTTTGTGCATTTTAGATGCTTCAGATCCAAAATATAGTTTTACAGATTTTTTTCCATGTTATCTTAAATATTAATATCTATTTATTATGGCTTCAACACCGAGAAAAAAGGGAATGAGGAAAAACTTTAAAGAAGCTACAGACAAAGCAGAAAAAAAAATTAGTTTAAAGGCCCGTGAGAAGAAGAAGAGAAACACGAGTACAAATAGTATTAATGGCAGATCCAAATGAGAGAGAGCAGTGGGGATTGGGTGGGAGGGGGGAAGAGGATGCCATTCATCGTTCCACGTATAAACACCCATTTTAATCACAACGTTTGGATTCAGAAGATTATGGCATGTGATTGGCAGTGCGTAGTTTACTTCTATTTATTACAAAGCGTTATCCTCAACGATACTACTACAGGTGTTGACGGAATTGTTGCACCGCCGTATGCTGATATTTATTTTTATATCCTTATTATGAAATTTTTCTCTTCTATGGTGGTTCTCAAGCTGCTGTAGGTGCATAGGAAGTGTTGTGCAGGCACATGGTAGAAACGGTGTAGCCAACACTGCCAGTTGCGATCTTTGCTATTTTGAAAGACGCAACCAAAGCGATCAACTCCAGCGCTTCCTTTGTAATCTATTTCACAACACCGTAGACAGTTTCCTGTAGGACAATAGAATTTATGAATGATTCGTATTTACAATTTATTCTCACACTTCTTCGTCTATATAGTTTGCGTGCTTGCTTACCCTATAGTGGGCCCGCCTTCAATTAACGGCTGGGTTGCAAATTTTCTCCGCCCATGGGCTAGGTGTTGTGTTGTCCTCATCATCATTTAATCATCACTGAAGCGCAGGTCGCCCAATGTGGCATCACCTGAAATAAGATTTGCACCCAGCGGCCGAACTTCCCGGGACAGAACCTCCCAGCTATCAATGCCACACGATCATTTCATTTTATTTTTTTTTTCTTCTATATAAAACTTTGATTATCTTGTTTAACTCGTCCTTTTGGAACAACGTTAAATTATAACATTTTTCCGCCCCCAAAACCCTTATCTCCCCCTCCCTGAACGGTGACGTGGCTCTCCCTCCCCCTCCCCCATCCACCTCCCCCTTCCCCCTCCCCGGTCACCCCTGAGGCGGCTCGCCCTCCACCTCCACCTCCTCCCCCTCCCTCATACCTTATCCCCCTCCCCCCCTTTCCCAGTCACCCTTCCCCCCTCTCTACAGCCTGTCCTGTCCCCACAATGTAAGAGCGTGGGGCACCGAAAATTCTCAAGAAATTATGGCAACTGAACGAGATTCACCGAAGATGTCACAAAAAAATGGTTCAGATGGCTCTGAGCACTATGGGACTTAACATCTGAGGTCATCAGTCCCCTAGAACTCAGAACTACTTAAACCTAACTAACCTAAGGACATCACACACATCCATGCCCGAGGCAGGATTCGAACCTGCGACCATAGTGGTCGCGCGGTTCCAGACTGAAGCGCCTAGAACCGCTCGACCACATAGGCCGGCTGTTATGTCACAGACGAAGCTCTATGGGCCATTTCATTTGAGGTAAGACTGTGATCGATACCTCTTACCTTGATATGTTCCAGTTGTAGTTATTTCCACAACTGCACAACGATTTCCACGTCGCTGGTCTGTGCATATTTATGAAGACGATGTTGGCTCTACTCCCTTGGCCTCCCAAGTGGGGTACTGCTTGTGACTTTTTCTTTTGGGGTACATTAAGGACGGTGTTTAGTTGCCCCAACTGCAAGAACTCCAGACCAGTACAGAGAACGCATCAACACTGCTGTGATGACCATTGACAGAATGCTGCTACCGCTTGGACGTGTACAGTGTGACCAAAGGGAGACTCATAGAGCACTTGTAGAGAGAAAAATGCGAAGTTGGTGAGTTTACGGTTCTATTCATGCTCAATCATATTTGTGCATCTAATACTTTGGAAAATACAGAACTCAGAAAACGAATGAATAATTTATAGTAGCCCTGTAGAATGGGTCAGTCAGGAAACCTCAGTGATTTCGAACGTGGAGTAGTCATTGGATGTCACTTGAGTAAGTTCATCAGTGACATTTCATCCCTCCTGCAGCTCCGCAAGTCGACTGTTGGTCACGTGATTTTGAAGTGGAAACGCGAAGAAACACCCACAGCTAAACCAAGACCAGGCAGTCCTCATGTACTGACAGACAGGGAACGTCGACCATGGCGGAAGGTGGCTGTAAAAATCATGTAAAATCAGTGAAAGGAATCACTCGCGAATTCCACAGTGCTACCATCAGTCAAGCTAATATGATGACTGTGCATATGGAGTTACCTCCAGATCCGATAACCTTCTCTCGTTTCAGCTGTTAAGGAAGACTGGACTGGCATTCCTCTACAAGCATTCAGATAAATCACTGAAAGTGTCACCAGAAGACTTCAAGACGTTACAAAGGTAAATGGTGGACATGCCCTATATTAGTATAGATTGTGACATAATTGTACTGAATTACCCGCGGCTTTTGTTTGTCTAAAATCGATTACAATCTCTCGATCTTCATCTTATTTATTGCTTCAGATGAAAGCTCTTTGTAAAGTATAAATTAAAATTTTACGTACTAGAAGTAAATTCCGATGTGCCGTAACAGATACTGTAGGCCAATGCATAAAATTGCCTGAAATTATTTATCCCGTTCTCTTTTCACTCGTATGTTCTTCATCAGCTTTGTTTCCGTGGTCCTTTTTGATAAATTGTTCCCAGATTTAGTAACATTCGTTGTAAATCAAAACCACTTCTTATTCTAACTGACGTAATAGATTTATGAGGAACACTTCCATGAACAAATAGTACAAAACCTGATATGACATTACTACTCGTCTTAATTTTGAAAGTTTTTAGAAAGAACTTTTGAAGCAATTGAGATATTTCAGTCGAAACATAACATCAAAATCTTATTTCTGATGATCATCTGACCCCGTTGCCTTTCCATTTTAATTTTCCTTAATACTTCGACAACCTCATCCTTGGTGACTGCTGCAGTAGGTCCCTCTACTGGAGTTAACACTGGAATTGGAGCATATGGAAACTTCTCACTGCAAACTTCCTCAAAGTATTTTCTCCGTCGCTCTGCTACTTTCTTTCTGTTGGTGATAAGTTTGCCTTCTTCATCATTGATTCCACAGAATTTTTCAATGTCTACAGTTTGTTTATGGCGCTGCTTCACCAGTCGATAAATTTCTCGTTCTCCAGTAGGTGTTTCCAGTTTATCGCAGACTTCGCTGAAGTAGGCTGATTTGGCTGCCGCAACTGCCTTCTTTGTTGCATTCCTAGCTTCACGGTAATCCTTCCGTTTTCATCTGTCTTAGAGGGGAGGAACTTTTGGTATAGCTATTTTTTAAAGTGCCCTCTTCACCTCCTCAGTCCAGAGCCATGTTTGTCAATCGATTTTACGTCGGCCTGATTATGTGGTGCCTAATTTTTCCTGAGTCAGTAATATGGGGAAGAGTGATAGATGAAATAATGTCTCTTTCTGTTTCTTTGAGTCGCCACCATTTAGTACACGCTGGGCCATTGCATTCTCTCTTCCTTTGATTTGGAGGTTTGATAGGCAATTTGACCACTAAAGGGCGGTGTTGTGTAGCAACGGTTTCGTATGGAATAGCTTTTGCATCCAAAATGAAGTATAGCTCGAGTCGCCGTACAAGAATGAAATCTATCTGTCTCGCGTTGTTACCACTGTAGTAAGTCCAAAGGTGGGACATCCTCGCCTTGAAGTAGGTGTTCGTGATGACTAGTTCGTGTGTTTCTGCAAAGTTCAATATTCTCTCCCTATCTACATTCCTATGTCCAGCCCCATTACTACCACGTCATCGATATCCATCTGCATTTGAACCAATATGACCACTGACATCACCAGATACGATGAGAGCATCTTCAGGTGGCACCTCTCTTGATATGATGCACTTCACATCAGCACATTCGTGAATGTTCCCCGGGTAAACCCTGTCCTTGAGGTAGCCCCACAACTAGAAATCACAGGGAGTGAGGTCAGGTGATCGTGGCGGACAAACAACATTCAAAAGTCATTTTTTGCCTTTTGAATGCAGCCGTTTGCGGAGCGTAAAACGAGAATATGAGGTTGTTCCTCTGGTCCGTAGCCAAGACAACTTTCATCAAACGGTCGTCAAATCGCTCTACTTTTGCTACAGAGTCCAAAAATTTCAAGCTAACAATTACTCCAACACCTTTGACTGATTTTGGGCTGTCATTATAGATGATTTTATAGCCATCGCCAATATCTCCACTCCACCTGGTCTCCTGCGCTGTGCAGATGTAAGTTTTACGCCTTTTTAATGCTGCCGCTACTTCATGTGCTCTTCCTGTCATAGAGCCGACATTCAGAGTGCCAAATTTTGTTACTAGAGCTCGCTTGTTTAGCCGACCTCGCTCTGAAAAAGTCGGTAACCCTTGCTCATTTCTCACGCCATTCGGGCCTGGATGACACGCGTCGCCCTAGCCTTTTCCATTCCTTTATATTTCGACATTGAGCCATCATGATGGGACGGAAGTGTATCGGCCGGCCTGTCACGAGGGTCTGTCGCCGATCAACAATTTTAAGCTGCGGGGCTAGTCCTTGATGAGCCAACATTGGACTTCGGGATGGCAGTTTCCCTGTTGGTAAGCGAGAGGTATTTCATTTGCGAGGTGCCGGGGCTAGCAGTGTATTTAACACTAAATTCTTCTCGAATCTTCATATGGAAATGATGCTCTAAGCCCCCCCCCCCCTTTTCTAACTCCTACTTTTGCTGTTGCACATGGATTAAGAAGAAACGCGAACTGATTATAATCGATCCTGCAAGTCGAGTAGAAAAGAGTTGGGCACCTGCAATAATTTAATTTGATAGACATTAATTAAATAAAGGAAAGTTTCAGTAACGTAGTGAGAAATGAAAGGGTTGCTCTACTGATTAACAGAATGAAAGTTCTGTCCAAAATAACAATTTGATTTATTATGACTAAACTCAAAAACATAAACAAAACACATGAAACATTTACAATACATCAAATTGGGTGAAATTGGATACTCAAATAAATGCTGTGAAGGTGAAGTTGTCCATAAACTAGATTGTGATATTTATGACGAAGTGGTATGTGGAGCCAATTCCTTGCAACTCAAATCTTAAGAGAAACACCCAGTCAACCCAACATTAATTGCTGCTACAGTAGTGAGAACTCAGACAATCAACATCCAAGACAGAACCACGTAAGAAAAGACGGGAACAGGCACCGCTCTGCTGAGCTCTGATTATCATAGAGCAAATTCCCTAATCTGCCGATGCTGTGGACATACATTACCAAGCTGTCTTCTTAACTGCAAGGACACGATCTGGTGTACCGGAAGCGATGGCTGGTTGCTTCAACGTCCCGTCGTGGTGATGTTAATGTCGCGAGTATAGCCCGAAACAAATTATCCTGGTCTGGTTGTTCCAGACTAAAGACTTCGTATCAATACAAAAGCGCCTCTGATGAAGACGAAGAAAGCCCGCCACACAATCACTGACAGTACAGTGATTGATTTTAACAAGCGAAGTCACACAGTAACTCCGATACAGTCAACATTAGCCAAAACTGCTCAAGACAGACAACATAGGCCGCTTGTATGCAAAACGCTCAATTGCCAACTGTACTCGGAAAGTTACGTTGAAGTGGAAACTTCAGCAACATCGTCAAACAGTTACAATTAAATAAAAGTATATTAGACAGCCAACGGAAGGCAGGCTGTCCAGAGCAGCGAGAGCTCAGTCTTGTAACCTACTCCGACCGAAAGGCGAGAGCCGACTACCACAAGAGCACCCGTACAAACCGAACACAGAACATTCCCGCCCCCACGACAGTGGCCATGGTTAAACGTTCCAATCAGCAACTCGAAAATTGGCGGAAAATTCCACTCTATTGCCGAAGCACTACCATTCCACCAATGGAGATTCTTGGCGCCAATTTCTGCGCCGATTTTGCTACGTCACGGAGCTATGCCCTGAGCAAGCCAATCACAGTTAAGATTTTGCAGAAAACGCGGGAATTAGCCAGCCAAGACTGCCTGGGTACACAAGTCATTCCCACGCCTCGCTGGTAGCCCGCCAGAAAGTGTTTTCGCTAAGTTTCTGCTAAGTAACAGAACCTCTAGCCCAGCCGCTCCTTCAGGCCCCTGCGGGCGTATCTCCACCGCTATTATGATAATGTCGGCGTCTGGAAAGCATTCACTCGACTCCCACACGCCCGTCGGCTTAACCCTTTCAAGATCAGCAGTGCCCGCCTGTCACTGGACCACCCGGGTGATGAGAGATGCTGCGTGGGAAGTCTGCATGTGAAGGAATAGCAACTTTTGACCGCATGCAATTAGAGAGGAAAATCGAATTACTCAGAGTAAGATAGAAATATGAGAGGGGGCTTCTGCCACTTCTCACATTTCCCTCCTACCACCCATACCTGGGAGGCATTCCCCTATCCGCCACCTGGGGATGTGCCCTCTAGCGCTTACAGGTTCCCCCCAAGGGACCCACTGCAGGTACCTGTAGTAACATAACTCGTCCGCATGCTGGAGATGACAGTAAACAAATAGAAAAACAAGGAAAATGCACAGTGGTCTGTCACTCAGCCGTAGTCGGTTGAAGATATGTAAGAGTATAATGTAAGTCAACAAAGAGGACATAAAATGCTACTCGTCTATAGAGAATTTGTGTTAGCAGAACAATAACTGAAACAATGTTTCCTTACAAACAATATGGATAAATGTAATACAGTACTGTAGTGCTTTTAAATTACATGCAGTGTACAGAATTACATCTTCATTACTTATAGAGGCTGTTACAAAAATAATGACCTGATTTCAAAACTCCCCATAAAAACATACTACAAACATGGTATGAATTACAAAATACACAGAAAATCTTAAAATTTTACCTATGCTACTACAAATTCTCTGTGTGTCCACCAGCAGCAGCATGAACAACATCCAGGTGACAGCTAAATTCTTCACTTCTTCTATGTTACGAGATAAAGGGGAGATGAGGGGAGATGAACATACTTACGTTCACATATTCCTACAAGAAAAAATCGTATGGGGTCATGTCTGTCAATCTTGGAGACTGAGAACGCAGGGCAGTGTGTTGACGTCCTTGGCAACCTATCTTGCGTTGAGGCGGAGTGTCGTTGAGAAACTAATGTTTGTTGTTGTGCCAGTGTGGTGGAGTTCCATCCTGTTGGCAAATAAAGTGATCAGAGTCCTCCTAAAGTTGTGGAAAAAATCAATTCTGAAGCATTTGAAGATATCCGTGGATTTTTTCCTTGTGGAGATATTTGAACAAAAGTATGTTCCTCTCCCCTTCACTTCGTGACGTAGAAGAAATGAATAATGGAGTAACAGCCGCCATAACTTCTGTAAAAGCAGATACATTGTGTAAAGTTAATGACGAATTTAGCTATCGTCTATATGTTGCTTGTGTTGCTGCTGGTGGACACATAAAGCATTTGTAATAGCATAGCGAAAACTTTAAGGTTTTGTATTTTGCAACTCGTCCCATGTTTGTAGTACGTTTTTATCAATAAATATGGAATTCTGAAATCAGGTCATTCTTTTTGAAACTCCCCGTATTTTATTGCGGTTCAGTTACTCTACAGAGAGCGACATCCTGTCAAGAACCCACCTTCTTGAAGATTGTTTTCTCATATTGTTGTGACGATCAGGAACCAGTAAGTTTCAACCACGACAGACGAAGTTACTGCTCTTGTGTCTATTGCAATGGATCCACAAGGGAGCAAACAACAGCTTGAACTGGATATTGGCGTTCCTAAAACCAGTGTACATGGCAATGCACAAGTTTCATCTTTATCACGTACACTTACACCAAGAACTACTTAGGAACGATTTCCAGATGGTGTTCAGTTTTGTCTGTGGGCGCAGTATCAAATCGTCGCAATCCAGAACTACTTCTCAGACGCCCTTTTTATCTATGCATGTTCCTTTAAAACAAAAGACAGGTAAATGCAAAAAACCCACATTATTGGTCCGGAAAAAACCCGAGATGGCTTAGACAGGTGGGACATCAGGGTAAATTGAGAGTCAGTGTTCGGTGTGGTATGCTTAGTAGAGTACATACAATATCGCTTGTCCCCCAGCTGAGCGGATGGCGCGGTAAGCGAGGGGAGAACGGTAGTGGTGGGGGCCCCCTTGCTGTGGGGACAGCACGGTAGGGAAAGTGGGGTTCCACAGCTGAAGCGTTCACAAAAACCCACGTCATGCAGAACTTGTAAAATGCAGCTAGCGAGTCCACAAAACGGCTGTATTGAGAGGTTGAGTCAGGACGACCAATAATTGGACAAGTCGACTGTTTACTATTAAAAACAGAATGGGTACAGGACTACACTGAAATTACAACAAATAGAGCAATTTGTTTTCGCCTATCTAATACACCTTTTTTAGGATTTAATACCTTAATTGACAACAACGGAACTCTTATAGGATTGTCCGTCTGTCTGTCTGTGTTTATGTCCAACTGTTAAGAGCCCTTCTTTTCAGGAAGGCGTAGACGTAACAAATCGAAATTTATGTTCCATATTAAGGTCTGTGACCCCTTGACGATGCAAAAAATGTAGCCTTGTACGCCAATAAAATAAAATGATGCGGCCGTTTATGACACGCATTTTGAGACTCGCAAACTCGCAACTTCCTGTTGACATAGAATCATGAAATTTGGCAAGAACTAAAGTTAGGTAGCATAAGTATGGGAAAAATTCGAAAGTTGTTAATTTTTAATAATAACACACGAAAAAAATTTGTTTACAAATTATTGTCCGACTGTCTGTCTGTCCGTCTGTTAAGAACCATTTTTCTCACGATCGGGTGCACGTATCATGTTGAAATTTATGTCAGATCCTAAGGTCTGTAGGCGCTTGGCAGTCTAAAACATTTAAGCTTCTATATCAACGCAATCAAAAGACACGGCTGTTTATGTCACTTATTTTGATACTTCGCCAGTACCCATATCGGTAACAGGCAAAAATCCTCGAAATTGTCGACTTCCAGAATGCATGAACTATCTATAAACAGGGTGGTTATAATTAAGCTTTCATTTACATCTACATCTATATTTATACTCCGCAAGCCACCCAACGGTGTGTGGCGGAGGGCACTTTACGTGCCACTGTCATTACCTCCTTTTCCTGTTCCAGTCGCCTAAGGTTCGCAGGAAGAACGACTGCCGGAAAGCCTCCGTGCTCGCTCGAATCTCTCTAATTTTACATCCGTGATCTCCTCGGGAGTTATAAGTATGGGGAAGCAATATATTCGATACCTCATCCAGAAACGCACTCTCTCGAAACCTGGACGGCAAGCTACACCGCGATGCAGAGCGCCTCTCTTGCAGAGTCTGCCACTTGAGTTTGCTAAACATCTCCGTAACGCTATCACGCTTACCAAATATCCCTGTGACGAAACGCGCCGCTCTTCTTTGTATCTTCTCCATCTCCTCTGTCAACCAGATCTGGTACGAATCCCACACTGATGAGCAATACTCAAGTATAGGTCGAACGAGTGTTTTGTAAGCCACCTCCTTTGCTGATGCACTACATTTTCTAAGGACTCTCCCAATGAATCTCAACCTGGTACCCGCCTTACCAACAATTAATTTTATATGATCATTCCACTTCAAATCGTTCCGCACGCATACTCCCAGATACTTTACAGAAGTAACTGCTACCAGTGTTTGTTCCGCTATCATATAATCATACAGTAAAGGATCGTTCTTTCTATGTATTGGCAATACATTACATTTGTCTATGTTAAGAGTCAGTTGCCAATCCCTGCACCAAGTGCCTATCCGCTGCAGATTCTCCTGCATTTCGCTGCAATTTTCTAATGCTGCAACTTCTCTGCATACTACAGCGTCATCCGCGAAAAGCCGCATGGAACTTCCGACACTATCTACTAGGTCATTTACATATATATTGTGAAAAGCTATGGTCCCATAACACTCCCCTGTGGCACGCCAGAGGTTACTTTAACGTCTGTAGACGTCTCTCCATTGAGAACAACATGCTGTGTTCTGTTTTCTAAAAACTCTTCAATCCAGCCACACAGCTGGTCTGATATTCCATAGGCTCTTACTTTGTTTATCAGGCGACAGTGCGGAACTGTTTCGAACGCCTTCCGGAAGTCAAGGAAAATGGCATCCATCTGGAAGCCTGTATCTAATATTTTCTGGGTCTCATGAACAAATAAAGCGAGTTGAGTCTCACACGGTCGCTGTTTCCGGAATCCATGTTGATTCCTACCGAGTAGATTCTGGGTTTCCAGAAATGACATGATACACGAGCAAAAAATATGTTCTAAAATTCTACAACGGATCGATGTCAGAGATATAGGTCTATAATTTTGAGCATCTGCTCTACGACCCTTCTTGAAGACTGGGACTACCTGTGCTCTTTTCCAATCATTTCGAACCTTCCGTTCCTCTAGAGACTTGCGGTACACGGCTGTTAGAAGGGGGGCAAGTTCTTTCGCGTACTCTGTGTAGAATCGAATTGGTATCCCGTCAGGTCCAGTGGACTTTCCTCTGTTGAGTGATTTCAGTTGCTTTTCTATTCCTTGGACACTTATTTCGATGTCAGCCATTTTTTTCGTTTGTGCGAGGATTTAGAGAAGGAACTACAGTGCGGTCTTCCTCTGTGAAACAGCTTTGGAAAAAGGTGTTTAGTATTTCAGCTTTACGCGTGTCATCCTCTGTTTCAATGCCATCATCATCCCAGAGTGTCTGGATATGCTGTTTCGATCCACTTACTGATTTAACGTAAGACCAGAACTTCCTAGGATTTTCTGTCAAGTCTGTCAAGTCGTTTAGCTTCTGTTTGTCTGAGAGGTTTTGGCTGCGTTTAAACTTGCAGTGAAGCTCTCTTTGTTTTCGCAGTTGTTTCCTAACTTTGTTGTTGAACCACGGTGGGTTTTTCCCGTCCCTCACAGTTTTAATCGGCCCGCACCTGTCTAAAACGCATTTTACGATTGCCTTGAACTTTTTCCATAAACACTCAACATTGTCAGTGTCGGAAAAGAAATTTTCATTTTGATCTGTTACGTAGTCTGAAATCTGCCTTCTATTACTCTTGCTAAACAGATAAACCTTCCTCACTTTTTTAAATTCCTACTTGCTTCCATATTCAGGGATGCTACAACGACCTTATGATCACCGATTCCCTGTTCTGCGCTTACAGAGTCGAAAAGTTCGGGTCTGTTTATTATCAGTAGGTCCAAGATGTTATCTTCACGAGTCGGTTCTCTGTTTAATTGCTCAAGGTGATTTTCGGATAGTGCACTCAGTATAATGTCACTCGATGCTCTGTCCCTAACACCAGTCCTAAACATCTGAGTGTCCCAGTCTATATTTGGTAAATTGAAATCTCCACCTAAGACTATAACATGCTGAGAAAATTTATGTGAAATGTATTCCAGATTTTCTCTCAGTTGTTCTGCCACTAATGCTGCTGAGTCGGGAGGTCGGTAAAAGTAGCCAATTACTAACCTAGCTCGGTTGTTGAGTGTAACCTCCACCCATAATAATTCACAGGAACTATCCACTTCTACTTCACTACAGGATAAACTTCTACTAACAGCGACAAACACGCCACCAACGGTTGCATGCAATCTATCCTTTCTAAACACCGTCTGTGCCTTTGTAAAAATTTCAGTAGAATTTATCTCTGGCTCCAGCCAGCTTTCCGTACCTATAACGATTTCAGCTTCGGTGCTTTCTATCAGCGCTTGAAGTTCCGGTACTTTACCATCGCAGCTTCGACAGTTTACAATTACAGTACCGACTGCTGCTTGGTTTCCGCATGTCCTGACTTAGCCCCGCACCCTTTGAGGCTGTTGCCCTTTCTGTACTTGCCTGAGGCCATCTAACCTAAAAAAACTGCCCAGTCCACGTCACACAACCCCTGTTACCCGTGTAGCCGCCTGCTGCGTGTAGTGGACTCCTGATCTCTCCAACGGAACCCGAAACCCCACCACCCTATGGCGCAAGTCGAGGAATCTGCAGCCCACACGGTCGCAGAACCGTCTCAGCCTCTGATTCAGACCCTCCACACGGCTCTATACCAAAGGTCCGCAGTCAGTGCTGTCGACAATTCTGCAGATGGTGAGCTCTGCTTTCATCCCGCTAGCGAGACTGGCAGTCTTCACCAAATCAGATAGCCCCGGAAGCCAGACAGGATTTCATCCGATCCATAGCGACAAACATCATTGGTGCCGACATGAGCGACCACCTGCAGATGGGTGCACCCTGTACCCTTCATGTCATCCGGAAGGACCCTTTCCACATCTGGAATGACTCTCCCCGGTATGCCCACGGAGTGCACATTGATTTTCTTCCCATCCATATTTAACACGTTACAACACGGTAGCTAATTATCATACGAGCACCAAACTTGGTAGCATTAATGTCAGGGACATGGGGAAGAGAAGTAATGCAGAATCCATTCAATTGAAGCACCTTTAATGTGCTGCTACGGTACAGCATACCATTACATGCCGGTACCATTACTGCTGCAAAACGGGCTGAATACGGCGCCCATCAGTGTCCAAAAGAGTCTTAAAATGGTTCAAATGGCTCTGAGCACTATGCGACTTAACTGCTGAGGTCATCAGTCGCCTAGAACTTAGAACTAATTAAACCTAACTAACCTAAAGACATCACACACATCCATGCCCGAGGCAGATTCGAACCTGCGACCGTAGCGGTCGCTCGGCTCCAGATTGTAGCGCCTAGAACCGCACGGCCACTCCGGCCGGCAAAAGAGTCTTCAAGCGCAGGATTGCATTCTGCACAGCAGAACGAAGCATGTCCGTAGGTATGCTGGCTACCTCTCTTGACATGCCGCACTTCACATCAGTACATGCGTGAATATTCCCTTGGTTAACCCCAGTCCTCAGGTAGCCCCACAACTAGAAATCACAGGGAGTGAGATCAGATGATCGTGGCGGACAAGTATTTGGAAAAGATCGATTGATAATGGATCGTTTCCAAATGTGTTTCGGAGAAGAAGGTGAACTTCACGAGTGATGTACGGTAGGGGCCCATCTTATGTGAAAGCTGTTGAGTTCAATGCTTCTCTCTCTTTTAGGGCGGGTATCACATGCCAGCGAAGCACATCACAGTAACGCTGGCCAGTCACATTGCACGTCTTTGGTCCTTGAGCGCCAACCTGTTCAAAAAAGAATGGGCCAATGATGAATGTAGACGTGAAGCCACACCATACGATGACATGTTCACCAGACAGAGGAACTTCATACACAGTGACTGGAGGTGAAGATCCCCACACTCGGTAATTCTGTGCATTCACCTGACCCGTCAGAGGATAATGAGCTTCGTCTGTCCATAGGACGGTCCTGGACCAGCCCTCGTCAACTTCAGTCCTTGCGAGAAAATGGAGGGCAAAGTCAACACATAGTTGTGCGTCCTGTGGTGCAAGCTGCTGTACGACATGGATCTTGTGCGGATGCCATTTGAGAATGGTTCGAAGCACCTTCCGTACAGTGGACCACGGTATGTTCAACTGCCGTGGCACAGCACGCGCGCTGCCTGACGATCGGGAGCTGCGCGCAGCATTATCTACACTCCTGGAAATGGAAAAAAGAACACATTGACACCGGTGTGTCAGACCCACCATACTTGCTCCGGACACTGCGAGAGGGCTGTACAAGCAATGATCACACGCACGGCACAGCGGACACACCAGGAACCGCGGTGTTGGCCGTCGAATGGCGCTAGCTGCGCAGCATTTGTGCACCGCCGCCGTCAGTGTCAGCCAGTTTGCCGTGGCATACGGAGCTCCATCGCAGTCTTTAACACTGGTAGCATGCCGCGACAGCGTGGACGTGAACCGTATGTGCAGTTGACGGACTTTGAGCGAGGGCGTATAGTGGGCATGCGGGAGGCCGGGTGGACGTACCGCCGAATTGCTCAACACGTGGGGCGTGAGGTCTCCACAGTACATCGATGTTGTCGCCAGTGGTCGGCGGAAGGTGCACGTGCCCGTCGACCTGGGACCGGACCGCAGCGACGCACGGATGCACGCCAAGACCGTAGGATCCTACGCAGTGCCGTAGGGGACCGCACCGCCACTTCCCAGCAAATTAGGGACACTGTTGCTCCTGGGGTATCGGCGAGGACCATTCGCAACCGTCTCCATGAAGCTGAGCTACGGTCCCGCACACCGTTAGGCCGTCTTCCGCTCACGCCCCAACATCGTGCAGCCCGCCTCCAGTGGTGTCGCGACAGGCGTGAATGGAGGGACGAATGGAGACGTGTCGTCTTCAGCGATGAGAGTCGCTTCTGCCTTGGTGCCAATGATGGTCGTATGCGTGTTTGGCGCCGTGCAGGTGAGCGCCACAATCAGGACTGCATACGACCGAGGCACACAGGGCCAACACCCGGCATCATGGTGTGGGGAGCGATCTCCTACACTGGCCGTACACCACTGGTGATCGTCGAGGGGACACTGAATAGTGCACAGTACATACAATCCGTCATCGAACCCATCGTTCTACCACTCCTAGACCGGCAAGGGAACTTGCTGTTCCAACAGGACAATGCACGTCCGCATGTATCCCGTGCCACCCAACGTGCTCTAGAAGGTGTAAGTCAACTACCCTGGCCAGCAAGATCTCCGGATCTGTCCCCCATTGAGCATGTTTGGGACTGGATGAAGCGTCGTCTCACGCGGTCTGCACGTCCAGCACGAACGCTGGTCCAACTGAGGCGCCAGGTGGAAATGGCATGGCAAGCCGTTCCACAGGACTACATCCAGCATCTCTACGATCGTCTCCATGGGAGAATAGCAGCCTGCATTGCTGCGAAAGGTGGATATACACTGTACTAGTGCCGACATTGTGCATGCTCTGTTGACTGTGTCTATGTGCTTGTGGTTCTGTCAGTGTGATCATGTGATGTATCTGACCCCAGGAATGTGTCAATAAAGTTTCCCCTTCCTGGGACAATGAATTCACGGTGTTCTTATTTCAATTTCCAGGAGTGTACAAGCCGTCGGCCTCTCCCCGTAGCGACGCCCAGTTCTCCAGTTGATTCGAACTTCTTCATCATGTTCCGCACAGCAGGAAGAGAAAGAGGACCCTTCCGTAATACTTTCTGCCGGCGATATTCTCGAAGTGCAGCTGGAGCATTACTTTGTTTTGATAACAGAGCTTCACCAACAATGCCCTGCTCCTTTTGTCCAAGCTTATGTTGACACGTTAACAACTGCACAGCGACTGGTCAGGTGTTAGAGACTATGAATCACGATGACTGATCACGGCACCTGGTCGTCATAGTTAGAGCTCGACGGTGTCCCTGTGACGCATGGAAATCATGCTCCCCATACTCTGGACATTAATGCTACCAAGTTTAGTGCTCGTACGGTAATTATACCGTGTTAAATAGGGGAAGGTTAATTATAACCAACCGGTACATAATTAAGTTTGGAGGCGGCCGGTGTGGCCGTGCTGTTCTAGGCGCTTCAGTCTGGAACCGCGTGACCGCTACGGTCGCAGGTTCGAATCCTGCCTCGGGCATGGATGTGTGTGATGTCCTTAGGTTAGTTAGGTTTAAGTAGTTCTAAGTTCTAGGGGACTGATGACCGCAAATGTTAAGTCCTATAGTGCTCAGAGCCATTTGAAACATTTGAATTAAGTTTGGACGGAACCCTCGGTGCACGGGTCCTACTTGCACTTGTCCGAATTTCTTTCCTTCTCTTGTGTCCGTGTTAAAATCAGATTCTTTTGCCCATACACAGTAGACTTTACAGAATTCCATCTCTCTAACATGCTAATGCAGTTGTAGTTACGACAGAATCCTGAAACGATCTATTATTAGGGTTAAACAAACAACTGAGGAGAAGTAAGATCAGCAGCTTATGAAAAGCTCGTTCTCGGTATAAAAATAAACGCTTTATTCCTTCACTCAAGTTGTTACAAACTCAATATAATTCTTATTTCACCAATTATCGATGGCCCTTAAAATAATCACATTATTTCACTGAAAAACCTGTACTCCGTCATACATCGCTTCAAATAAGAAAGTTTCGGTTGTTAACTATATGGCAAAACACTCTTCGCTTTGTGTGATGTCATTTGCCAAAAACTTGTTTCGATATGTAGAACCATTTATGAGATTTGAGGGATGTTACGAGAATTTCATTTTCACTCAGTCGTTTGTGTTTGTGACCAGAAGTGAGTGTACTACACAAAATCCGTTCCTCGAGATTGGAGTAAAATATAGATCTGCCTCCAGTTTATGGGAATATTCAATATGTTACCTTCATTTCGTACACAGCAATATATGATATAAAAAGCACCAAACACAGGCACAAAGCGACCCCTATTTTTCATTGCAAGATATCCGAATTTCGCGAAATACCTTACATAATGTCAGAATATCACAATAACTACGACAGTTAACGAAATGACAGGCTGCTCATCTAGAATCTGACGAAATGGGCTGTGAGATGCAAGAGAATCAAATTTTTTTACGAAATAGTTTCCCAAAAATCGTTTGAGTAAGATTGTAGAACAGCCAGCATGAATACCTCTCCAGTCCTGCAGTGTAGACAAGTGGAAATAGCATGTCTTGTTCGTAACTGATGAAGTGCACATCGAACGTAGGTGGTCGCCTTTCAGAACAGGGGGATGGACCCACCCAGCCCTGAAAGTGAGAATGCGTTTCTGCGCAAGGGCCAAGTCAGCTTGCGGGAGGTCTGCTTCAACTATTGGCGCTTATTTTATCAGTGGTAACCCAACTGGCAGGGAATTTGCAAAATTTCTCACTCGAATTCTTCTTCTCCTTGAGAGTGAAGTGCTGCTAAGATCCAGACTGCTTACGTGGTACCAACATGGTGGATGTTCAGCACATTATGCCTTGTGTGCACGGTTTGTTCTGAACCGAAGATATCCTGCTAGATAGATTGGTCGCGGGGGAACAGTGGATTGGCCTGCTCTGTCACCTCACCTAAATACCTCTGGATATTTTGCTTTTGGAATCCATAAAAGACATTGTCGATCGCGATATTCCAATTCCAGATGATCTGCAGAAACATTAGCATGTAACAATGGAAGCGGCAATGAATTATTTCATCCAATGCACAGGCCGGTGCATCACTGTCCATGGTCACCACTTTGAGGACCTTTGAGTGTTCTACCCCACTTTGTGTACTCAACGAATTGAAGTGCTACAAAATGGTGTTCAAGATCCAGTTTCTGTTTCCTGTGAAGTTGAACGTTGTATTTACGTGAATACTTGGTACGTTTTTGAACAGGTTTTGAGGAGATGAAGTGAGTTATCGAATAAAAAAATACAGGGCGCTGATTGAAAAAGACGTACTGCTGCTCATATCTTCGTAACAGTTGTTACTAATACGTTGCATTGTGGTTGGCTGTATAATCAAGAAACCAAAAGTCAGTAAATAATAAAATGGCAACGAATTCCATGGCGTTTCATTCTTTGATTTATTTAGAATGTGTGTGCTGTTTCACTGCAGCAGCTTAAACGTCGTCTAGCAAAAGCGTGACGACAATAGCAAGACAAAGCGCCATCAAATGGAGCATATTTGACTGTATACGATTGCTTAACCTTATGTATAGTCAAGTGCAGCCGCATCTACGTTTTTTGCCGTCGGAACGCCATATAAAATGGCGCTTAATATACAAATATTCTTGTTCATTGCAGGAGGGGATGACGTGTTGCTAGCGAAAATAGTAATGTAAGAGGTGTGGCAACTAAATAACGAGACTGCGCACCTCCTACACACAGCCGCGTGGGGGCTGGTTGGTACTGGAATGCAGTTGGCCTTGAACATGCAGTTGGCCTTGAACGTTCAAGAGGTAACACTGTTCGTTTCGTCTTTTTGTCTGCTTTAGTTTGTTTTTGAGCCTTGGTTGTAGAGGACATGGTTCAGTGATAGTACCGCGATCATGGTGAACTTAAAAATCGAGCAGCGCGTTTACCTGTGATTCCTCTTTAAATTACAAAGTCCACAACGGACTATTTTCTTACATTAAAGGAGGTGTTTGGTAATAATGGTATATCACGTGCGCGAGTTTTTGAATTGCACAAATTGTTTTTAAAAGGTCAGGAGGAGGCTGAAGATAATGGAATTCCCCGTCCATCTGTGAGTTCAAGAACTGAACCAAAGGATACGGTCCGCAGCTCGTGGTCGTGCGGTAGCGTTCTCGCTTCCCACGCCCGGGTCCCCGGGTACGATTCCCGGCGGGGTCAGGGATTTTCTCTGCCTCGTGATGACTAGGTGTTGTGTGATGTCCTTAGGTTAGTTAGGTTTAAGTAGTTCTAAGTTCTAGGGGACTGATGACCATAGATGTTAAGTCCCATAGTGCTCAGAGCCATTTGAACCATTTTGAACCAAAGGATAGGAAAATTTATGAAATTGTGGGGAAAGACCGACGTCTGCGCGTTCGGATGATCCAAGACTTGAACAAAGAGACAGTAAGAAAAATTTTGCTTGACGAGTTAAACATGATAAAAGTTTGTGCAAAATGGTTCCGAAAAACTTCTTTCAGAAACAAACAGACCACGGTAAGAACATTGGCTCTGATGGAATGGAATGACTCAGTGAAGAATCTTACTTGCTCATACACATCATCACGTTTGATGAAAACTGGATCTTCCAGGACGACACACAAACAAAGTGACACCCGATGCACTCGAAGACTCTCACTCCGCTAAGAATGAAAAAGAGAAAAACTGAAGGCAGTTGTGATCGGTTTTGTAAATCAGGAATATTATAATGACTCAGTGGGTGCGTTTTAAAGGTTAAATCGTTGATCATAAATACAGCAAAGAAGTCCTACTCAAGTTGGGGGAAAGAGTAAGGAAGAAAAGACCAGATTTGTGGAAGGACGACGCATGGATTCTGCACTGGGACAATGCGCCAACCCACAGTGCTATACCTGTGAAACAGTTATTAGCGGACACGCGCATTCCTGTGCTCGAACATCCTTCCTATTCCCGGCTCTGAGCACTATGGGACTCAACTGCTGTGGTCATTAATCCCCTAGAACTTAGAACTACTTAAACCTAACTAACCTAAGGACATCACACACATCCATGCCCGAGGCAGGATTCGAACCTGCGACCGTAGCAGTCGCACGGTTCCGGACTGCGCGCCTAGAACCGCGAGACCACCGCGGCCGGCCCCTTCCTATTCACCAGATCTAGCTCCCTGTGACTTTCATCTGTTCCCAAAAGTGTAGCGACCATTGAAGTGAACACATTTTGAACCTCTTGAAACGGTAAGAGCAAACACGGCAGAGTTGTTGAAAAGGGTGACAATGGATGAGCTACAGAAGTGCTTTGCACATTGGAACAGACATATGCAGCGGTCTATAGGTAGAGGAAGTGAGTACGTTGGACGGGATAAAGGTAAGCTGTAACATGGTTAGCAGTAAAACACATTTCTTACACCAGTCTCGTTATTTACTTGCCACACCTCGCAGTGAGAAACGTTTGACATCCGAAACTGGGCATCATGGCACGAAACCAATTATGGCACTGAAATAGAGCATTTTTAGAAGTATCTGAAAATGCACTGAAGAGCCAAAGAAAGCGGTACACCTGCCTAATATCGTGTAGGGTCCCCGCGAGCACGCAGAAGTGCCTCAAGACGACGTGGCGTGGACCCGAATAATGTCTAAAGTAGTGCTCGAGGGAAATGACACCATGAGTTCTGGTAGGCTGTCCATAAATCCGTAAGAGTACCTGGGGGTAGAGATCTCTTCTGAACAGCACGTTGCAAGGCATCCCAGATATGATCAATAATGTTCATGTCTGGGGCGTTTGGGGCCAGCAGAAGTGTTTAAACTCAGAAGCGCGTTCCTGGAGCCACTCTGTAGCAGTTCGGGGCGTGTGCGGTGTCGCATTGTCCTGCTGGAATTTCCCAAGTCCGTCGGAATGCAAAATGGGCATGAATGGATGTAGCTGATCAGACACGATGCTTACGTACGTGTCACCGGTCAGAGTCGTATCTAGAAGTATCAGGGGTCCCATATCACTCCAACTGCACACGCCCCAAACCATTACAGAGCCTGTAAGGGGTTCATTATGTAAGAGGTTTACTGTTCACTACCCTACTGGAGCAAAGGTAATTTCGATGTATTGCTCACGCGCTGCCTGCAATATAAAACATCTCTGCTGCAATAGAATCGCAAGTCAGAGCAGTGGCGGCAGCAGTTGTGGTCGCTCGCTTCTGCAGAGCGGTCGCAGTAGTTCGTTGTTATGGATCAGTCGCAATAGCTCGCTGTTACGGAGAAATCGTAGTAGCTCACCGCTACAGTACAGTTGCTAGCCATGTAAGAGCAATAGCAGTCGCCGCTGGTGCAGCACAGTTCATTGCCACGTAGTGTAAGGTAAACTTTATTATTCTTCATCGCCAGGCGCGTACTTAAATTTATTGTCTGAGATGCTAATATGGATTTGTTTCAATCTTTTCGTGATTTGTCAGCACTAATCAAGTCAGACTTGTAATGTTCAATTTTTTATGTAATGGTCAGCAGGAATGTTTTCAATAATAAGATTTTTCAGAACATAATTTTTACCAGTCATTTACATGAATTTAAATATTTCACAAATTTTCCCAGATAGTCATGTGTTGTTTAATAATCAGAGGACCATCTATGCAGCTGTGTCAACAAGCAAAGTCAGTTTTTTATCTAATAATGCAAATCTCAGACAAACGTTGTCCAGTAGTAGTAGAAAGGCCAGCATTGCACTAAGCTGTGACTTTTAGGAGCAGATATATAGACAGCGTTATCCGGCGACACAATTATGAAGTAATAATTTTTCAGTTTATTCAGGTTGACTTCACAGGGCCATGACGTAGCACTGCTTACGTCCAAAATTTATCAGTTTTAATTCTCAGTCAATTTTGTAATGGAAATTTTTATATACCAGAAGGTTACAAGCCTCCACCAGGTCGAACAGTCCCTTGCTGACATTCAGTGTCCATGGATTCATAAGGTTGTCTCCATACCCGAACACGTCCATCCCCTCGATACAATTTGATACGAGACTCGTCCAACCGAGCAACGTGTTTCCAGTTATCAATAGTCCAATGTCGCTGTTGACAAGTCCAGGAGAGGCGTAAAGCTTTGTGTCGTACAGTCATCAAGGGTACACGAGTGGGCCTTCGATTCCGAAAGCCCATATCAATGATATTTCGTTGAATGGTTCGCACCTTGACACTTGTTGACGGCCCAGGATTGAAATCAGCAACAATTTGCGGAAGGGCTGTACTTCTGTCACGTTGAGCGATTCTCTTAAGTCGTCATTGGTCTGCCGGCCGGAGTGGCCGTGCGGTTCTAGGCGCGACAGTCTAGAGCCGAGCGACCGCTCCGGTCGCAGGTTCGAATCCTACCTCTGGCATGGATGTGTGTGATGTCCTTAGCTAAGTTAGGTTTAATTAGTTCTAAGTTCTAGGCGACTGATGACCTCAGAAGTTAAGTCGCATAGTGCTCAGAGCCATTTGAACCATTTTTTTCGTCATTGGTCTCGTTCCTGCAGAACTTTTCCCGGCCGCAGCTATGTCGGAGATTTGGTCTTTTACCGGATTCCTGATACTCACGGTACACTCGTGAAATGGTCGTCAGGGAAAATCCCCACTTCACCGCCACCGGAGATGCTGTGTCCCATCGCCCGTGCGCCGATCATAACACCACGTTCAAACTCACTTAAATAACCTGCCGTTGTAGCAGCAGTAATCGATCTAATAACTGCGCCATTCACTTGTTGACTTATACAGGCGTTGCCGACCGCAGCGTCATATTCTACCTGGTTAAATATCTCTGTATTTGAATATGCATGCCTATACTAGTTTCTTTGGCGCTTCAGTGTAATAAAAATGCACCCCGGACAGGTGAAGTAGTGTGAAAGTCTAGGGACCGATGACCTCAGCAGTTTGGTCCCTTAGGAATTCACACGCATTTGAACATTTTTCGTTACTGCGTTGCTACGAGCTGACAGCCGTTATAGCCGCGCTGTGTACTGTGATCCCAACCCCGCACGCGCAGCCGCAGTTGCTTGGCCCACCTGCTGGCCGCCGAAGTAGACGTAGACGGCGCCCGCGTCTGCGCGGCCGGCCCGCGGCGCGCCCACCAGCAGGTCGTCGCAGCCGTCGCCGTCCAGGTCGGCCGCGGCCAGCGCCGCGCCGTAGCCGTCGCCCATGCGGCCGCCGCTGCCCGCCGCCAGGCGCGAGTACGACACGCCCGTCTCCACGTCCAGCGGGCCCTCAGCCGCCAGCCACACCTGCCGCACACAGCGCTCTCTCAGCAACCTACAATGTGTACTCACCTCCTGTACAATGGCGACACTAGAAACATGGAAAGTATTCCCCAAAAAAATTAAGAAGTCAGAAAAATAGAGCCTTTCCTAATAGTACAAAGATTGAAAGCCTTCTCTTATAAACGACTTATTCAGGGTGATAGGGTAAGGTCGAGTAAGAATACGCTTCTGGTAAGAGTTCGCAGTGGCATTTTCTCTACATTGGCAACACTGACCGACAGCGAAATACTACATTTAGTATTTGTTCTACATTCTCTCTCTTCTCAGCGATCACAGGCTCTGTAGACCACCCGCTGCATCAACGATCAGCTTCCACCGCCTTCTATCTCTCGCAGTCTCTCTCCACCCTGCAGAAATTCCTAATGCTGCGATGTCCTTCTCTGTGTCATCTTTCCACCTTTTACGAGGTCGGCCCAATGGTCTTGTTGCCTGGAGGGTTCCTTCAAATGCTTTCTTGTTGATTCTGTTGTTTCCCATTCTGGCCACATTTCCACCCCATTGCAGTCTCCTACTTTTAATTTCTGGGTGATAGTGGGTTGCTTTATTAACTGATAATTTTCATTGTTCTTTCGAATTCTCCATACGCTATTCTCCAACACAGGTCTCCAGAGTTTTCTCATTACTTTTCTTTCAAAAACATTCAGTTTTTCTCTTTCGCTCTTTGTAAGCGTCCAGCTTTCTGAACCGTACAGTACTATGGGGCAGTACAGAGATCTTGGTGACGTACTGATCACACGTGCAATGAGAGGCTCTCAGGGATGGACAGACCATCGACTCGTGAGGTCCAAATTAAAGATAACTTTGAAGGCACCACGCCGAGCTTCACACAAAATACCAACAAAATTGTCCTGCAAAATCTTGGCCAATGATCAGACTATGAGAGCAAAACTGGATGAAAAATTTGGTGTCGATGGCCTTTTGATATCTGAATCTGCCCCTGTAGATGAACAGTGGAGTGCATACGCTAGCAGACTGCGTGGCTGTGCTTCAGAAGTCTTGGGAAAGCCTCAGAAGAAGCACCAGGACTGGTTTGACGACTCAGATCCAGAGATCAGAAAGCTAATTAATGATTTCAGAACCTCTCTTCGCACCCCTGATGATAACAAGCGTAGAGCAGCGCATTACAATCTGAAAGTGAAGCTACGTGCTCTCAAAGACAGTTGGTGGGCAAATAAAGCAAATGAAATACAGTTATATGCCGACTCACACCAAACGGGCAGATTCTTTGAGTCCCTGAAAACTATCTTTGGTCCAAGAGTTGGGAAGATAGCACCAGTCTATAACAAAGATAAAAGTTGTCGGCTGACGCAACAGAGTGACATCCTGTCTCGGTGGGCGGAACATTTTAATGACGTTCTTAATCCCGACCATCAGACAACCGATATTCCATACATAGAAGCACTTGAAGACCTCCCAGTTGAGGAACAACTTGCGGATGCCCCTTCCTACGATGAATTCATTTCAGCACTGGCTAAGCTGAAAAATGACAAAACAGCAGGACTAGATAACTTGCCATCAGAGCTTGTAAGTAGGCTGTTTAGGTTTTTTTTATTGGTAACGCCACCTCTGTACGAAAATCACTGGCTGTGCTGTGTGCAGTCTGTGGCTGCTTTGCATTGTTGTAATACTCGCCATTGTAGTGTTAGGCAGCTGGCTGTGAACAGCGCGTAGCGTTGCGCAGTTGGAGGTGAGCCGCCAGCAGAGGTGGATGTGGGGAGAGAGATGGCGGAGTTTTGAAATTTGTCATGAACTGCTCTATATATATATATATATATATATATATATATATGATGATATCAAGGTAAATACATTGTTTGTTCTCTATTAATATCTTTCATTTGCTAACTATCCCTATCAGTAGTTAGTGCCTTCCATAGTTTGAATCTTTTATTTAGCTGGCAGTAGTGGCGCTTTCTGTATTGCAGTAGTGGGAGTAACCAAGATTTTTGTGAGGTAAGTGATTTGTGAAAAGTACAGGTTAATGTTAGTCAGGGCCATTCTCTTGTAGAGATGATTGAAAGTCAGATTGCGCTGCGCTAAAAATATTGTGTGTCAGTTTAAGCACAGTCGTGTATAAATTTTTCTAAAGGGGAAGTTTCAAGCTATATAAATATGGGGGGCCAAACATCAAGAAACCATTGTTTGCTCTGATCTTAAGGATTTGGGAGTATGAAATGATTCCACAAGACTGGAAAGATGCTTGCATTTCCAAGATCTATAAAGGCAAGGGTGACATATCAGACTGCAGCTCCCACAGGGGCATTTCTCTTCTCTCAGCAGCGGGAAAAGTCCTTGCCCACATAATTAACACCCGGTTAACACACTTTGCAGAAAAACTGCTACCAGAGACCCAGTGTGGCTTTCGCCCAAACAGAGGCACAGTGGATGCCATATTTGTTGTCAAACAAATGCAAGAGAAAAGCTTAGAGCAACATCGGCCTTTGTTCATGTGCTTTGTAGACCTGGAAAAAGCTTTTGATCGTGTCCCACGGGAAGCTCTCTAGATCATACTAAAGAAAACTGGGTGCCCTGACAAAATTGTCAGTTTGATTCGGCAGTTTCATGAAAACATGATGGCAAAAATCCGCCATGAGGACAAGCTCTCAGAACAGTTTCCCGTGACATGTGGTGTAAAACAAGGCTGTGTTCTGGCTCCCACATTCTTCTCACTTTACTTCGCAGTTGTTATGAGAGACGCGACCAAAGCCTGTAGTAATCAAATTAGTCTCGACACAAGGACAGACAAAAGTGTCTTCAACATCTCTCGCCTCAGAACAAAAAGTCGCGTAACCAAACTATCAGTCTTAGAGATTCTCTACGCGGATGATGTATGCATGATGGCTAATTCTTGCGAAACTCTTCAGACTTACATAAATCTGCTAAATGCCTCCTGCAGAAGATTTGGCTTAGCCATTAGCATCACTAAGACGCAAGTTCTCAAACAGCCACTTAGAGGTCTTAATGCAGATGACTCCAGTATTGAGATAAATAACAAACCCTTGCAAAATGTGTCAAATTTCAAATACCTGGGAAGCCAAATTAGAAGTGACAACAGCCTGACAACGGAAATCGCAGCGCGTATAGCCAGCGCAGCCTCAGCCTTCGGTAAGCTTAATGACCGAGTATGGAAATCACATGATCTCAAACTACAAACAAAAATTGCAGTCTACAAAGCAGTAGTATTATCCACCTTACTCTATGCCTCGGAAACCTGGTGCTGTTACAAAGCTGACATTAAGAAGCTAGATAAATTTCATCTTCGATGTCTGAGATCAATTCTGCGCATCAAATGGGAAGACCGTGTCCCAAACACGGAGATTTTGCGCCGCGTGAAACTGGCTGGTATTGAAGCTTTAATAATGAAACATCAACTGAGATGGAATGGTCACATAGTACACATGGATGACAGTAGGCTACCTAAAGCGGTGTTCTACTCGCAGCTCTCGTGCGGGAAGAGGAGGAAAGGTGGTCAACACCTGCGATATAAAGACACCATTAAACGCCACCTTGCAGCCTATGGCATTCCAAACAACCGTTGGGAGGAGCTAGCATTGCGCCGATCGGAGTGGCGATCAACTGTACATAAGAGCATCGAACAATTCGAGCAAAAGCGTCTAATGAACCTGGATGCTAAAAGAGAGCTCCGAAAATCTCAGCTCAAGCCTGTCTACACGTATACTTACAACTCTGCTGGTCAACTTCACTGTGCTTCATGCAACAGGATATTCAAAGCGAAATTCGGATTCGCGAGCCACATCCGAGCCTACCACAACAAGGACAGAGAAGACTGACGGAGTCGCTGTCGCCGGACACGGCGAGGAGGACATCATCATCATCATCATGGGGCAGATAATAGCGTTGTATATCTTCATCTTTGTGGTGATTGACAAAGCTTTACTTTTGAGTGGGTTGATTAGTGAATACAGACATCTTGACCCTGAGGCTATTTTTTCATTTATATCCACTGTTATGATATTTTTACCGTTGAAACGTGATCCAAGGTATTTAAACTGGAGAACTTTTCTGAATTTAGAATGTTGGTCAATATCAAAGTAAGGATTTGGGTTTATGACTCTACCTATTTCCAAATATTCGGTTTTCTCTTGGTTAATCAAAAGCCCGATTTTGCTGGCACTGTGCCTGAGAGATCTGTACATCTCTTTCAGTTTCACTCAGCAACACTATATCATCTGCATAAGCCAGGAGTCTTACTTCACTGTGTTCGAATCGGAGACCATTGTATAGATGTAATTTACTCTCCGGAACCACTTTCTCTAATGCAAGGTTGAAGAGGACTCATGAAAGAGCGTCTCCCTGTCGTAAGCCTGTTTTAATTGTGAAGGTGAGGGACAGGGATCCTCTGAACTTCACTGCTGCCTGGGAGCCATCCATGCACAGTTGTATCATCCTAATGATTTTACTGGGTACTCTAAATTTTCGTCAGGTGTTGTAGAGGCTACTTCTGTGGATGCTGTCGTAGGCTCGGAGGAAGTCAATAAAGAGACAGTGGATGGTTTTGTTAAATTCCAAGTATTTCTCAAAGATCTGTCGTACAGCAAACAAATTATCAGTTGTGGAGCGGTTTGTTCGAAATCCAGCCTGGTAATCTTGAATAATGTTTTCCGCGTAAGGTTTAAGTTTTTCCAGAATGGTCATTGACAGGATTTTGTATGTTATGTTCAGCAAACTGATTCCTCTGTAATTTCCACATTCCATTCTGTTTCCTTTCTTGTGTATGGGACAAATTATTGCAGTTTTCCAATCTTCAGGCAGCGTTTCAGTTTTCCAGATCATTGTAATAAGGTTATAAATTTCTCTGTGTAGTTTGCTTCCGCCCTCTTTTAACATCTCTGTTGATATCTGATCCTCTCTACATTGGTGTCCATAATTAAAGCAACGAACGAAAATTTTTCAAGGTTGCTTTTATTTTACCACAGTACAGTATAAACAGGTGATAGTAAATTAAAAACTATGTAAAGAACAAAGAACGTAAACTACTGCTACATGCATAGAGGAAGACAAAAATATTCTTCATTTTTTCCAACTTAACGGATTTTCACACAGCTGGTTGATGTGCTTAGTGTGATTTGACCACCTCTGGCAGCAGTATAGGCCTGACAACGACAAGGCATGCTGTGAATGATGTCATCAATCTCATGTTGTGCCAATAACGCGCATTCTTCCCGCAGAGCTGCTCGCAAGTCTTGGAGAGTGGTTGGTGGATGGGGACGTGGCACAACCCGTCTCCCAGGTACGCCCCAGATGTGCTCTATGGGATGCAAATTCGAAGAGCGAGCAGATCATGCCATTCGTGCAATTTCTTTCGTTTCCAAGAAAATGGCCGGCCGCAGTGGCCGAGCGGTTCTAGGCGCTTCAGTCTGGAACCGCGCGACAGCTACGGTCGCAGGTTCGAATCCTGCCTCGGGCATGGATGTGTGTGATGTCCTTAGGTTGGTTAGGTTTAAGTAGTTCTAAGTTCTAGGGGACTCATGACCACAGATGTTAAGTACCATAGCGCTCAGAGCCATTTGAACCATTTTGAACCAAGAAAATGTCAGCCACCCATGCTCTATAAGACCGAGCATTATCGACCATTAATACGAAGCCTGGGTCTACTGCACCTCGCAGTAACGACACATGAGGTCCCAAGATCTCGTCACGCTACCTCACAGCAATTAAACCTTACCAATTCGCCCATGCAATTTCATGACGAGAGAAACAACAGAATGATTCACATTAAGGTATCCGGCCACATCAATTTGCGACTGTCCTGCTTCCATTCTTCCTTTCGCTATCCATCGCAGGGAGCCTGGTAGGCGTCTTCTCTGTGCCATACTGCACCGTCTGTTGCTGTGTACACAGCGACTGTGGATGTGGGACTACACGCAAACACTACCCCGTTTGAAAGTTGCCCTGATGTCATCGGTGCTGTGGTTGTCCTTGACCTGAATGTCATCCTCCGTGCAGAACGCGGTCGTACGGACATCTATTGACAGTTTGTATGACTGGATGCAGGACGGGGAAATAACAGTTTGTTGCTTTAATTTTGGAAACCAGTGTATACTGACGCCATCACATGTAATCTTGAAGATCTCAACCAGATTTATTGGATGTAGCAGGTAAATAGAAGCTTTTGTTTCAAATTATGTAATCCTTAAGTTACATATCGTAAGCGGTAAGCACTGTTTAGATATGCATTAGAAAATGCCAAAAGAATCACCGTTATGTGAGGAACAAACCACGTCACGAGAAACAGCGGAACCGAACAGAAACTGCCATTTCTCGTATTGTTTTGAACTGTGTAGCGCATCGGTTAAAGGTACGCAGTAAGATAGAGAGAAATACTACGCGCCTGCTCTTAACCCCTCCCCCCCCCCCCTCCCCCCGCCCTCCTTCTCCGTTTCTAACGGTTACTAATTCAGGATGACCCATTAGTCAGTCATACGCGATTGCTTTGTTTCGAGCTGCATATTCTACAGTACCCCCAATCCAAACAGCTGAGATGTCCTTCGAGTGAACGGGAATATTCCCATTCAATCCGCAGGTCTTCTCAACAGAAGACTTTCCTCCATCAGAAACCACTGAGAGAGTCAGATTTCCAACAGCTCAAGAAGGCAACGGTGTTTAACAGGAGCTCACGGACGAATGCTGCTCCCCAGTGACAGATGATTTGTCTGTGCAGTCACCAGGAAAAAACCCAAGAATGTAACACAAATGAAGTTCAGAGAGCTGATGTATGAACAGGTGTAGGCCTACCCAGTATTTACCCACTTCACAGAAGCTCTCCAGCCAAACTTGCAGAACTAACGCTCCTGGAAGAAAGGATGATGCGGAGACATCGCTTAGCCACAGCTTGGGGGACGTTTCCAGGATGAAATTTTCTCCCTGCAGTGGAGTACGGGCTGATCTGAAACTTCCTAGCTGGCCGAGACTCCAACTAGAGACCGCTGCTTTTCGCGTGCAAGTGCTCTACTAATTGAGCTACCAAAGCACGGCTCCGGACCTGTCCTCACCCGCCAGTACCTCGTCTCCTAGCCTTCAAACTTCACAGAAGCTCTCCTGCAGAACTAAGACTCCTGGAAGATGGAATAAGTTATGAGGACAGCTGGTTGAGTCGTACTTGGGTAGCTCAGTCGGTAGAGAACTTGTCTATGAAAGGCGAAGGGCCTGAGTACGAGTCTCGGTACGACATACAGTTTTAATCTGCTGGGAAGTTTCATAGCAACAAACAGCCCACTGCAGAGCGAAAATTTCACTCTGGTTCCAATTATTTTGTCTAGTTGTGTTGTTGCCTCTGTGTCATTATGTATTCAGATTAAGCAACACCTTCATCAGATAGTCCATCATCACTGTCTTTATCGACTGCAGTGGAACAAACTGCGGTAATTTCGTCAGGATTCATCATTTTGAAACCAAACTCATCAATTTCTTTCCGGCTGTTCTTTCAGGCTTACACCGTTGAAGTTCCAACATCAAATTCAGCACAAAGTTTTTCAAAAAGTCTGTCCAGTACGGAAACTAAATAATGGACTACCACAGGGATCTGTTTTAGCCCCATCACTATTCAATTTATACATTAGTGATTTACCAACCACAATATCAACTAAATTCATCTATGCTGGTGACATCGCACTAGTAGCACAGTGCAGTAATTTCGAAGATGGTGAACGAATTCTTACGGAGGATCTGGAGAAGATGTCAACTTTCTTTAACACCTGGATGGTGATCCCAAGCACATCAAAAACTGAAGTCTCTTGTTTCCATCTAGCGAATCGTGCTGCGAACTACAAACCAAGAGTTCTGCTCAATGGACAAACGTTGAGGTACAATCCTTTCCCCAAATATCTCGAAATCGCTCTAGATAGAACCCTAAGCTACAAAGAGCACATCACCAAGCTTTCTCACAAAGTTGCTGCAAGGAACAACATATTACATAAGCTCAGTGGTACCACCTGGGAAACCTCTGCTGACTGTCTGCGTTTAACTGGCATCAGTCTTGTGTACTCTGCTACCGAGTACTGTGCACCTGTCTGGTTGGAAAGTGTACATGTGAAGAAGGTAGACACAAAACTGAACGACACAATGCGCTGCATTACTGGTTCCATCAAATCAACCCCATGCCACTGGTTACCTGTCTGAGTCACATCCCTCCACCTCACTTAATGCGGAAACAAGCTCTACTGAGGGAGGCCAAGAAAATCTCTGCATCACCCTCTCTACCACTTCACCAGGAATTCTGTCATCCGCCACAGTAACGATTGCGATCAAGAAGGCCAGCAAGTGTTACTGCAGGACAACTCATCGCGGATGGGTTTGATCTAAATGAAAGTTAGAAGCATGAATGGTCAACAAAAACATTGGGAACAGAACCCATCACATTTATCCCACAAAGAAGCCAAAAGGTTTTGACCTACCGAGGAACCTTTGGTGCCGCATCAACAGGTTAAGGACTGGACATAGTTGTTGTAGGTACTTCAGTTACAAATGGGGCCGGATCAGTTCACCAATGTGTGAATGTAATCAAGAAGAGCAGACAACTGAACATTTAGTCCAACGCTATCCACTTCATTCATACCCTGGAATTCCCGATGACTTGTTCACTCTCACACCCAGCTTAATTAACTGATTGAAAAATCTTGTCTAATATCATATGTATATTGTATAAAATCATTTGCCTTATATCAACTGTATATTGTATAAAATCACCATACGATTAAATAATAAAATGTAATTTATTGTCTGTGGACAAACACCTTCCATCTCTTTGATGTCCCATTTATACTCTCAACAAAAGCGCGCGACCCAGAACATTACAACTCAGTGCCAACTTGTTAACTGTCTCCGTGCCGGGAGCTGTGTACGGTAGGGTTGCCAGACTAAATTGACAAAATTACCGAACGTGGCCTGGCGAAAGGATTTGCTGAACTGAGGGCTACGGCTGAACACAATAAAACACTTGGTAAAAGTTAAAAATTATACTTGTTATTGCTAGTCACAGCTTTCAACAAATTTTTGTTAAGTTGAATTTTTGGTAAAAGTCGTTGCATGTTGTAAACGTGAAATTACAATGAATATATAATTCTGCTTTTACCATATCAACACTCAGTTCGTTTCTATCATCCATCACACCATAAATGATTCATGTGACTTTCAGTTAGGCTTTTCTGTCTGGAGCCGCCATTGTCTTTATGATAACCTTTTATGCTAGGTGTTTCTTCTCTATATAGACCCGTTTTCCACGAATTCGTGTTTGTGGACGTAGAAGCTTGACTTCGCAACTGTTCCAGAGTTGTACGTAGTATACCGATCTCTTCGTGTAAGCTACCGTTATCAGTGTCGTCTTGAATACGCACCACCTTTGATGCTTGTACATTTTTTTCGTATGTAGGAGCTAATTGAAAATCTTTAAAGACGAGTTTTCGTAGTCAAACTACTGTTTACGATAATCTTCGGCTCTTTGGCAGGCAACGAGTGATACGAATAGAATTCTAAAAATACCAAACGGACACCGAATCGTGGCTGAGATAGCGAACACTTCGATAAAAATCGATCACCTGGCAACACAAGTCTATGGTGATCGGCAAAATTTAAATTTAATAGTTGTCGTCGTCAATTGTCGCCACTGTTACTTCCGTAATATCAAATACTATGTAGTTACTGTACTAAAAGCAAAAGAAGTACGAACCGGATGAACTGGAATCCGAATTAATGAGGACCTCATGGACGAGGATCTGCTATACTTTAATTTTACAGGTTTCTCCGAATCATCACAGCACGGATGATCGTCCACAGACACGTTTTTCTCCCGAGCGTTTTCTGCGCTGGTTCTGCGCCCGGAACATGTCGCATTGTTCGTGTTGGCTTTCATCGGGGACGCGCGAGATGTGCGGTATTGTTCTCGCGTCTATCAGCTAACAATACATTGCAAACCCAGTGAGATTAGCCTTTGTTAAACGACTTCAGGTAAAATGCTGCTTTGTTCAGAGCAATCAATGAATAGGCTGTAGCCGGTAAGAACGAAAATTAAAACTGAGTACAGCGACTCCTGCCATTCTGGCGCTGTGATTAGTCGTCGCTGTGTGCAGTCTCCAGCTCCCAATAGCTACTTACTTGCTTACTTCTGAATCTTAAACATAACCCATCGTCCATATCATGGGAGTAATAACTGTTTAAGCCGTCCGTTGAGACCGAGCGGTTCTAGGCGCTTCAGTCTGGAACCGCGCGACCGCTACGGTCGCAGGTTCGAATCCTGCCTCGGGCATGGATGTGTGTGATGTCCTTAGGTTTAAGTAGTTCTGAGTTCTAGGGGACTGATGACCTCAGATGTTAAGTCCCATAGTGCTCAGAGCCATTTGAATAATTGTTGAACAGTGGAAATCTCACAGCGAAATGTTAAAGTTTCAAAGATTTCGTGATGTTTGATGTTTCTGGTTTCTTACCAGCAGTGTTACTAGTAATGAAGATGACACCGATTTAGTTTTTGAGCATCTAATTGTAGATGTGTAACTTCTTTTAGTAATTTTGCAGCCAGCAAGAATAGAAGCAATACATGGCTCACAGAATGAAGTCTTTTGTTTTTGGTGAAATGTGAGATGTGGTGAACGTTCAAGACTCGCTAAAACAACCAACACTTACGGCTAAAAATCGTGCGTTTAGAATTCTCAACTGAAAAGACAAGAGACATCTTGAGAACCAAATTACGAAACCTTAAAAACCCTTTTTGCGTTGATGGGATGCTCGTTATAAAAAGTAATAACGAAGTTCTGAAGATGAAAGCCAAGCTTTGAACCATAGATAAAGAGATTACACCCAGTTCCATTGTAGGTCGTATGTATTATAAACACAATTTTACTAGGCTGATGCGCAATCTTAAAGACTAACTTCACACACTGATATCTGTTCTTGAGATATTAGATGAAGGTTTTGCGGTAACGTGATCAGATACACATGTGAAACTATATGGTTCCAGAGACCTTTTCAAGTCTCAAACATCTATGATGGATACACGCAGATTGAGCGACGAATAGAAATTTGTACCAAGGCCAGGATGTGAATCTGGGTCTCCTGATCTCTAGGGAGATGTGGTAACCACTATGTCCACTTAGTATTCCCCCTAAACTGGAACAGTATTGCAATGGCTCTCCAGCTGTATTGGGATAATACCGAACAAAATGGGAGATCCTGCCTGAAACCCAGGCATAAATACGTAAATCAAGTGAAAATACGGGGCTCCATAGATTTGATGAAAGCATCAATGCCTGTGTACCAGGAATAATCCACCATTTCGTTCGACTGTGCTATTTCAATACAGTTGGAGAGCCTCTGTAATGCCGTTCGAGCTGAGGGGAAACACCAAGTGGGCTGAGATGTGAATGGTAGTTTGAATTGAGAAGGGATGCGTGTTGGGTGCAGTCCGTGCAGCCGTGCAAATCCACTGCGCCGGGGTGGCGTGGTGGTTAGCGCGCCTGTCTAGCGAGCAGGAGACCCTGGTTCAAATCCCGCCCTTTGTGCAACTTTTCGTTTGTCAGTTGAGTTTGCATATATTCATTTCCAGATATAAACACAAAATTCCAAAAACGGCAGCATTGTTGTTACGGAAGAAACTTCCAAGCAATTCACAATATAAAGTCGACTACCTAAAATATCCTCTTAATGTTAAGTATAGGCACAAATACAGGAAAGGAGCATAGCGTGCTTTTAAGAGGCAAACTATATTACTGTTAACGATAATTAACATATCACTTCAAACGACGCGTGCGCTGCTTCTAAATGTAACCGAAAGCACTATATGACCTCTTTGCCCGTAGCTGCTTCGCTACTCATCATGGAGCACCAGCGTGCTCTGCTGCACAAACTTAACGGCGGCCAGCATCGGCTCGCCCTCAGTCGTTCACCACCGACAGCTGGAAGATAGACCAGGGCAAGTGCTGAAAGTCATGTGGGACATGGACGCTATGAGCAATTAAAGGGACTGAATATTATCTCGAGCGATTGAGTAATGGTATTCGATCAGCTTACGAGCCCGAGAAGCATGTCGCTCGAATTTATTGAACGACGGCCCTGGAACTCAATCTGCTATTTATGGCTACAGAATCCATGGACAAGGTTGAATCACTGGTCGTAGTTATTGGTGCCTGTTCTACTAGCTTGATGAGCTCAGTAGTGTGCAGACTGTGCCAAGTTTTTGACTATCCACCGTGATCCTTGTATTATGTATTTTATGGTTGACTTAATCTGATTTTATACTTTACCGGTAGCTAACTTACTCTGGTAATGGTACCTTCCTTTCATGGTACAGTTATTCTTGTTTAGTGGGTTTGAGACCGGTGCTTTTAATTTATCAATATTTGTGCTGCCTGTGTAGTTATTTAATTTTGCACTTCTTGTTAATTTAACTGTTTGTCATTTCACATGAAGCATATGGGAGTTGTTGTTTAAACTTCATTTATATATTCTTTTGTGAATCCAGCCAGAGACATTTATATTTTACCTAAAGAGTTCAATATGTCTTCTTCAGATTTACCGGAGATCTGTACCCAGGACAGAACGAAGGTCAGCATCGGTCGTAATGTCATCTGTCTTTTATATTGCATTGTAGACCTAGATTTCAACCGACAGTGCAGCTATTGTCAGTGCTATAAATGCAAATAATGCAAGAATCAGACATAGAAACAGCACATTAATCAAACGCCATGTTACAGTTCTACATCTACATGGATACTCTGCAAATCACACTTAAGTGCCTGGAGAGGGTTCATCGGGCCACCTTCACAATAATTCTATATTATTTCAATCTCGGACAGCGCACGAAAAAAAAAAAACATACACCTATGTCTTTTCGTGCGAACTCTGACTTTCCTTATTTTATTATGATGATAGTTTCTGCCTACGTATGTAGGTGTCAACAAAATATCATCGCATTCGGAGGAAAAAGTTGGTGATGAAATTTCGAGAGAAGAAAATGGTTCAAATGGCTCTGAGCACTATGGGACTTAACATCTATGGTCATCAGTCCCCTAGAACTCAGAACTACTTAAACCTAACTAACCTAAGGGCAGCACACAACACCCAGTCATCACGAGGCAGAGAAAATCCCTGACCCCGCCGGGAATCGAACCCGGGAATCCGAGCGTGGGAAGCGAGAACGCTACCGCACGACCACGAGCTGCGGACTCGAGAGAAGATTCCGTCGCAACGAAAAACACCTTTGTTTTAATGATGTCCACCCCAAATCCAGTATTATGCCAGTGACGCTCTCTCCCCATTTCGCGATAATATAAACCGTACTACTCTTCTTTGAACTTTCTCGGTGTACTCCGTTAATCCTATCTCGTAAGGATTCCTCACCGCGCAGTACTATTCCAAAGAGGACGGACAAGCGTAGTGTAGGCAGTCTCTTTAGTAGATTTGTTGCATTTTTTAAGTGTTCTGCCAATAAAACGCAGTCTTTGATTTGCCTTTCCCCCAACGTTTTCTGTGAGTTCTTTCCAATTAAAATTTTTCGCAATCGTAATTCCTAGGTATTTAGCTGAATTTACGGCCTTTGGGTTTGATTGATTTATCGTGTAAGCGAAGTTTAACGGATTCCTTTTAGCAAAAAAATGGTTCAAATGGCTCTGAGCACTATGGGACTTAACAGCTGTGGTCATGAGTCCCCTAGAACTTAGAACTACTTAAACCTAATTAACCTAAGGACATCACACACATCCATGCCCGAGGCAGGATTCGAACCTGCGACCGTAGCAGTTGCGCGGTTCCGGACTGCGCGCCTAGAACCGCGAGACCACCGCGGCCGGCTTCTTTTAGCACTCCTGTGGATGAACTCACAAACTTTTCATTATTTAGGGTCATTTGCAATTTTCGCATCATACGGATATTTTTTGTAAATCGTTTTGCGATGTGTTTTGATCTTCCTATGACTTTACCGGACGATAAACGACAGCATCTTCTGCAAACAACCTAAGACGGTTGCTCAGATTGTCTCCTAAATCGGTTATATAGATAAGGAAGACCAGAGGGCTTATGGCACTACCTTGGGGAACTACAGAAATCACTTCTGTTTCACCCGATGACTTCCCGTCAATTACTACGAACTTGACCTTTCTCACAGGAAATGTCGAATCCTATCACGTAACTGAGACGATGTTCTACAAGCACGCAATTTGACTACAAGCCGCTTGTGTGGTACAGTGTCTAAAGCATTCTGGAAATCTAGAAATACGGAACCAACTTTAAATCCTTTGTCAATAGCATTCAATGCTTCGTGTGTTTCACAAGAATGATGTTTTCTAAATCCGTGTTGACCGTGTGTCACTAGACCGTTGTCTTCGAGGTAATTCCTAATGTTCGAACACAATATATGTTCCAAAATCCAGCTGCATATCGACGTTAGTGTTGTAGGCTTGTAATTTAGTGGATTACTCCAACTGCAATTCTTGAATATTGGTTCTTGAATATTGGTGTGACTTGTGTAACTTTCCAGTCATTTGGTACGAATCTTTCGTCAAGCGAGCGTTTGCATATGATTTTTAAGTATGGAGATATTGCATCAACATACTCTGAAAGGAATCTAATTGGTATACGATCTGGACCAGAAGACTTGCTTTCATTGATGTAAGTTGCTTCACTACTTCGAGGATATCTACTTCTAGGTTACTCATGTTGGCAGCAGGTTTTGATTAGAATTCGGGAATATTTACTTCTTCTTCATTGGTGAAGAAATTTCGGAAGGCTGTGTCATCGATAGTATTTCCATTGCTATCGCGCAGAGAGAGGATTGATTGTGTCTTGCCGCTAGCACACTTTACATACGACCAGAATCTCTTTGGATTTTCTGCCAGGTTTCGAGACAAAGTTTTTTTGTGGAAACTGTTATAGGCATCTCGCATTGAAGACTGCGATAAATCTCGAGCTTATGTAAAATATCGCCAATCTTGGAGATTTTGCGTGCGTTTAAATTTCTACAGAATTACAATTCCACAGTCGCATATCGTTTAACTAGTCATGTAGACTTGTATATAATTAAGTTGGTTGGTTGTTTCGGGGAAGGAGACCAGACAGCGAGGTCATCGGTCTCATCGGATTAGGGAAGGACGGGGAAGGAAGTCGGCCGTGCCCTTTGAAAGGAACCATCCCGGCATTTGCCTGGAGCGATTTAGGGAAATCACGGAAAACCTAAATCAGGATGGCCGGACGCGGGATTGAACCGTCGTCCTCCCGTATAACTAAGTATATGACTAGTTATAACGGAGTGTAATTTTAGAATTGTAATTGTGTAGAACTGTGACGTGGCGTTCGATCAGTGTGCTGTTTCTATGTCCGATTCTTGCATTATTTGCGTTTGTGGCACCGAGGATAGCTGCACTCTCAGTTGAAATCTAGATGTGCATTGCAACAAAAAAGACAGATGATATTACGACCTATGGTGACCTTCTTTCTGTCCTGGATTACATCACGGTCGTGGAGCATAATCATTCCCATGGAATCGATCATGATAAGATTTATATGTCATGAGTGCCGATTGGTTGTTGAGTTTGCTGGACTTGACAGATCTCAGTTCATGTGCTGATTATTGACATGTCTGATTTTTTTTTAATATTTGTTAACGGACACCTTTCTGGTGTTTTCTAGTAAGCCCTGAATTTTATACTACGCCATTTGAAATTATTTTGTTAGAGGGTCCATCCCTTAAGCGTTTTCAAACATCTGTTGAAATCATCTCAATCTTGAATTACTGAATTTTTGCTTCTCTGGAATTTTTGAAGTTCATGTGTTTAAAAGACAAAAAGGAAATAAAATATTTTTTTCAATAAATTCTTTTCGGGATGATGTTTTATCTGTTTGTGGCCTGGTATTTACCACTCCCAGCTTCTCGCTTGTTATCGTATTTCATCAAGGAAGATTGTCATAACGTTCACCAATGAAGAGAGAATAGCCACAGGGTCACACATCGACGGACGCATTGTCATCGATGATAAAATTAGGAACCTGCAGTCACGAAAAGCAACGGACGTGCAGGAATCCGATATCGCCTTGGGGCAGGATCCTCCGAAGTAATTCCACCTGTTCCGTCAAGTGCTCCAGTGATGTACTGCAAGAGACACTGCCTCTAGTCTACCGCTCGTGCTGGTCAGGGGACTTCATGAAAATCTTGGAAAGCGCTCTGAGTGACACGATACGATACACCGTTGCAAAATAGAATGGTTCTTTCGATAGTAAAAACATCGTAGTCCTATGCATACGTTGAAATACATCTCAAATTTCTATCTCCATGCATGCAAAAATTATAGGCTTGTGAAAGGGGATTATTAGTTTTGAAACATCTTGTATACGGTTATTCGAAAGTACTACAGAAGATGTAGAGCAGGTTGGTGTTTTTTACCTGTCCCCTATACATGGCTGCTCGTGGAGCTCCCACAGCGTAGACAATGGAGGAGCCGCACATGAATCTGCCAGATGCCACCGCATACCCTGGATGAGAACACAGAAACACAACAGCTGAATAAACAGTGCACGCTGATGTGACGTTGACTAGACATAATCTATGAACAGTAACTACATCGCTCCATAAAATATTAGGGCTGCACGCCCGAAATTTTATGGAACAAATCGTTCAAATGGCTCTGAGCACTATGGGACTTAACATCTGAGGTCATCAGTCCCCTAGAACTTAGAACTACTTAAACCTAACTAACCTAAGGAGATCACACACATCCATGCCCGACGCAGGATTCGAACCTGCAACCGTAGCGATCACGCGGTTCCAGACTGAAGCGCCTAGAACCGCTTGGCCACACCGACCGGCTTTTATGGAACAGTCCTCGCGCTACGAAAATATGAAAATGCAATAATTACATCAATAAATACGACCTTTTCCAGACTCCCGAAGCATTTAGTACCACGCCTTGAACAATATATTGATGACTGTATTATCACAACCGGTTAGAATAATGCCGGCTACTAAAAATAAGTAGAGAAGTTGCAGATGAGATACATGAGTGAATAAATTATTATCAAAGAGAGTGGCACAATAGTCAAGACATTGTACTCTGTGTTCAGATCGCCGTCCAGCTATCCAAACCTACGTCATAATCTGAGTTTTCCTCAGTTTTTCTAATTCAAGCCAGGTAGGACTGTTCCTTCGAAACGACCACGGTTGATCCGTTCTCTCATCCTCGCCCAGTCCGGGTTAGTGTTCTGTCTTTCATCCTCGTCAGGTAGAATAGACGTCCTTTGGTAATTTTCAATCGTGTCTCCTAGTCCATATTCCGAATTACGTTTTACTTTTTTCAGCTTCCTTCATTATGTTCGTCACTTTTAAGCCATGGAAAATTTTGTTTGTTGTGTTCAAATTTTAAAAAATCTACATGTACATACGGACTCCACAGTACACCATACAGTTCACGGTGAAAGGCGCTTTGTACTACAGCTAGTCATTCACCTTCCTGTTCGCCTTACAAATGGAGCAGGAAAAACAACTCTTTCTATGCTTCCGGACAAGCCCTGATGTCTTCTATCTTGTCTCCGCGGCCCTTAAGGAGATGTTTGATGATGAGAGTAGGAAAGTTCTGCAGTCCTCTTCAAATACCTGTTTTCTAAACTTCCTCGATAGTGTTCCATCAAAATAACATCTTCTCCCTCCGGGGGTTTCCATTTGAGCTCACTTAGCATTTCCGTAATAGTATCACGTTGTTCGGACCTATCGGTAACAAATCTAGCAGGAAGCTTCTGAATTGTCTCGATATCTTCCTTTAATCCTACCTGGTGGGGATCCCAAACAATCAAAGAGTAATCAAAATTGGGTCGAACAAGTGTTCTTCACGTAGTTTCCTGTAGAGAGGATCTGCACTTTCCTGGATTCCCCCAATAAACCTATGTCGACCATTCTCCTTCCTTACAAGCGACCTTATGTACTTGTTCCATTTTATGTCGCTTTGCTACGAATTACGCCTAGACATTTAGTCGGCGTAACTGTGTCAAGCAACACACCACTGATACTGTATTCAAGCGTCATAGGCTTGTTTTTCTACTCGTCTGGCTAAATTTAAATTTATCCACATTTAGAGCAAGCTGTCATTCACCACACCAAATAGAAATTCTCTCCAAGTCGTCCTCCATCCTGCCACAGTCATTTAAAGACGACACTGTTCTGTCATCAGCTAACAGTCGCAGACTGCTGTTCACACTATCCATCAGGTCGCTTATGTACCGTATGTAGACGACAGTGGCGGTCCTGTCACACTTCCCTAGGGCTCTTCGAACGATACCCTTGTCTCTACTAAACACTTGCGTTCCGGATAGTGTACTGAGTTCTATTACTTAAAGTCTTCGAGCTACTCAATGTCGAAGAGTACTTTCTGCAAAATCGAGTTCGAATTCCATCTTGACCTGAACCCTTTTATGTATTTAATTCTTTCAGTTGCTTTCTTCACAAGGATGCCTATTTCTATGTCCCCCTCAAGGGAGTTAGTGCGGCGGTCAAACGATAATGTGTCTGTACGATCCTCCTGCGTGACTGATTTCTTAAACACGAAATTTAAAACTCCGGTTTTCCTTTTCCTGTCTTCTATTGCAACACCAGACTGATCTACGATTGGTTGAATTGAAGTCTTCAGTCATAGGGCCAAAATCTTCTAGGATTCTCGCCAAGAAATTTTGCTAACGTATGACGGTCAAAGTTGTAGTATACTTCGTGCGTATACATTTTTATAGACGCACGAATTTCTCCTAACTTTTGCCTGTTGACTTTTCTGTGTTTTTTATTTTTGTTTTTCTTCTTTTTAACCGAGGGGATAAAACTCAGTTTTCTCAAAATTATTAGAATTTTGTTACTAAAGCACAGTGAGTATTTTCCATCCTTAATTTACTAGGCACACACTTCTCCAGAGTGTGATTTATAATCAGTTTAAACTTTAGCTTCCTTGATGCATTTATTAATCTTGGCAACCCACTGTAGTTGTGCTGTATCGCGATCGCTAATCCCTGTCTCTATGCTGAAACTTGATAAGGTCACGCCTCTTTGTGGCTACGATGTCTAAAATATTTCTATAATATGTCGCAGTAGTAAGTCAAGACAGTTTTTGGAGGAAGTGTTCTGAAGTTCTTGGCAAGACTGGCAGTCTGTACCACATGCAACAAATCCGTATAGTTCCTCATCTACACTCGGTAGATCGCCTCCAAGTAATAGTGAATGATCACGGTACTACCACGGTATCGAGTGCAGACTTTCTTTCAATAATCCTAAAACTTTCGTCGAATGAACGTTAAAAAAAATACGACGATAAATTTGAGTTCACCAACGTGTAAGTTGGTTTCTCGGGTCCAGATTGGTTTCGACCTTTGGAGACATAATACTTTGTCTATTGCAAAGAACACCCCTTCTACGATGTTTAACCCATCTTTTGGATACAACTTCCGTCCCTCGTTAAATGTATCGTAGCTTTCTACCAGGGGTGTTCAATAAGTAATGCAACACTTTTTTTTTTCTGAAAGCAGGTTGATCTATTCAGGAGTCCAATACATCATATTATTCCCCACCCTATTGGCTACAAACACTTATTTTTTTCAATATAAACTCTGTTTAATGCGACGGCCTTATACCACCTTACTGGGAGGGCCTGTATGCCTGCACAATGCCACTCCAGTGGTCCACGTCGGAGCCAACTCTTGCTGCATTAATAACCCCCCTCCCCCATTATCCACGCACTGCTTCCTGCGTAGTGCATCCTTCTTAGGATCGAAGAGACGGAGGTCGGAAAGTGCGAGACCTGAGCTGCAGGGCCGAAGAGGAAGAATACTCCAACGAAATTTTGTCAGATCCTTTCGAGTGCACGAACTTGTGTGTGGCCTCGCGTTGGCTTGGGGAAGGAGAAGCTTGTTTACATGTTTGTGGCGACTAACACGCTGAAGTCATTTCTTCAATTTTCTGAGGATATCACAATAAACTTCACAGCGTCCGGCTATGAACCTTTTCTTCGGAGGAGACGTGATGTGTCGCAACTCCATGGATCGCTTTTTTGTTTCCAATTCGAAGTGATGAATCCGAGTAACATCACTTCTGACGATGTCCGACAAAAAAATTGTCACAATCAGCTTCGTAAAGCTCAAGCAATTCCGCACAGATGGTCCTTTGTTGCTCTTTGTGTTCTTCTGTTAGATGGCGAGGAACCCAACAGGCACACACCTTTGAGTACCCCAACAGAGACGTACAGTTGAGCAGCGAGGTACAGGACTGTGATTCGTCAATCACGTCGAACGAGTGTGTCCGCACGCTCGAACATTGCACGAGTCACAGCTGTGTGCAGCAAGCCAGCACGCGGGAGATCGAACAGGTTTGCACGACCTTGCGATAATGACAGACGCCTCGCCCAACGACTCAACGTACTTTTGTTCAGCGCCAGGTCTCCGTAGACATTCTGCACGAACCTATGAATATCTGCGAAGTGCTGGTTTCTTGCCAAAAGGAACTCACTGATAGCTCCCTGCTTGGAATGCACTTCCGTTACAGACTCCATTTTGAAGGCTTCATGGAACTGAAAGAGCAGGAGCGGGACCATTCCATGATGTCCCACAACAAATTCCGTAGTTTTCAACCAATATCGGCCGAGAAAAAAAGGGGTTGCATTACTTATTGAACGCCGCTTGCACTTCGGTTTATATCCAGATCTCGGTATCGAGTACAATTTGAGCGAGACGTCAGGGCCTTCGCTACAAACACTTCTGCAATCTACTGTTAAAATCTTTGCATTCCAAGTGTCTCTACTTTGCACGCGATCAGATTTTGCTCTCTGCTCATTCACTGGCGAGTATTCACTACAGGACCCCAGACTATCGCGTAGAGTATATAAGTGTGAACTTAAATGCACTCTGCGACCCGAGTAGCCTGTGTAGTTCACCCCTGTCCTATCCAAGCGAATGCTACAAGTCTCCTCCTAATAAATCTGGTCCATAAATCAACCAAGATCGTTGCAGCCTGGATGGAGCCTCTCAACAGAGACCCTTCACTTGAATCCAAATCGAAGGACCCCGATCAGTCGTGGTTACGGTATTGTAAACTGTAAGCTCTGCTTGGACCCAGCGAGAAAATCAAATATCTTCACTACTTGCGCAAACCACCAGTGGAATTCGACAATGGCCTCAGAACCCAAGTAACAGGCGTCATTGACGTCAATATGAGCCAAAACTTGAATATGAGTGCACCCAGCACCCTGCACCGTTGATAGCCGCAAGCAGGGCCTCCTCCACATCTCAGACCCTGCTGAACGAATAGGGGAGGCCAGATGGCCTGTCGCCACACATATCGTCTGCCTCGAGGATCATGAATGCGTTACAACCTGCCAGTCATCCTAGGGCGAGCGCGGGTCCCCTCCTATCGGGTACGTTAGAAGATACCTCGGCAGTACTGTTCGCGCGCGAAACAGTCGACGCGCCAGTATTTCCACTGCTGCTAAATAATATCCCTTTAAACTTCTTGAATTTGTTTATAACTTCATTCCATAATCTGTGTTTGCACCTTTTAATTGGTTTGGACAGTTCTCTATATTGGAACATTTTCTTCATTTAACCCAACGAAATGCCGTCTCATTGACGTCTTGTTCGTGTTCTTCGCGTTCTTCACAATACCAACAATGACACATTGAAACTTCATAGACTGATCCATACTTAACAAGACACGAGTGGGTATGATATCAGGAACGCAGAGAATTTTTGACTTACAAGGAAAATCCACGACGTTCGGATCACGGATTTACTTCCAACTTTGTACAATTTTAGTAGCCACTTGGGAGAACATAACGTGCAAGTAGTAATGCGTACTACTTAAGCGATTTCGAGAAAATAGCAAGAGAAGTTTTACGCGTCAGTGATGTACCGTTGCAATCCTGAACACGAAATGCCGGAGGTCATGTGGTTAGAGTTCAAGCTCCTCAGTCGGCGACTCGCTGGATCGAGTCCCGCTCATGTTTTTTTCTTTTTTTATATATATTTTGCCAACACTAGTTCATATTATTTCACACATATAGCATTTGAAAGGTAATACGATGAAGAGATATGTGTATTTGCACGAACTTTCATTGAATTTCCAATGTTATGTGTTGTTTGCTACTTTTTAGCATCACATCAAATATTATATTTATAATTACTGACAAGTAAACGAACAAATGGTTATAATTTTCCTGAAAATATTTGCCTGTAGTCACTTCCAAAATACCTTATACCTTCTGTTGGGTAAGGCACCGAGAACTGCTTCGCACCTGGACGATTCGCTCTGCAGGCACACGTTTCAAGGACGAGGGACACGGTTGGAAAGCCCAGGTCAAACATCGATTAATAAAGGTGTAAATAACTTCATTCAGAAATACAAAGAGTTACAATAAGCCAGAATATGAGGGTAATTACTATTAATCATCGTATCTGCTTTCAACGTTGCAAGCTGCAGGATGACATTTTTCATACAGACACGGAAAATATAAATTAAAAGTACATCTACGGCATCGAATGAATGCACAATTATCCCACATTCTCAAGGAGATTCTAACAAGGTAACAAGGGAGCTCTCCATCGCACCCCCCCCCCCCCCAGATTTAATGGTAAGATAGTCCAAGGTGTAACATCGAGCGAACTGGCACCGCCACAGCATCATGGTTATGTGGTCATGGTGTTAGACTGCAAAGTCCAAGTTCAGATCTCCCTTGTGCCTCTTTCTTTTTTTTCACAAAAATTATGAACTGTCTGTATGGTCATTCACATGTCCATTCTCTTTTTCTAGTCTTGGCAATTCGGAGTGGCCGAGCGGTTCTAGGCGCTTCAGTCTGGAGTTGCGCGACCGCTACGGTCGCAGGTTCGAATGCTGCCTCGGGCATGTATGTGTGTGATGTCCTTAGGTTAGTTAGGTTTAAGTAGTTCTAAGTTCTGGGGGACTGATGACCTCAGACGTTAAGTCCCACAATGCTCAGAGCCATTTTGAAGTCTTGGCAACTGTCATACTACACATTTGTTATAGAATATGAGTCATGTGGTACGAATGTATTACGGTCTCAAGTAAATGTAGTGAATAGTGAGTGCGGCGAGTTGCCGCGTAGACCTCTCTCAGAAACGAAAACAATAAGTAAACGGGTGTGACCTATGCTACGATAAGGGAATTGAAGAGTAAAAACTTCCAAGACGGAACACAAGAGTCATAACATGAGGTACTTGTGTAAAACAAATGGGGAGTACTTACGTCGCAGGCTCATCACCTTATAATCACGGGATCCCAGTGTCGAGTACCGGTGAAAACACAAGATATCGGATACAAATCTGCTAGTGATTCGATCCCGACTGTGAGCTGTAGATCCCATATGCAAGATAACCGCGCTGAAATATGAGGACGCTACGCCTAAACAAACAAACATCGAAACAAAACGAAACAACGATGGACGTCAGTTGACTACAGTGCACGGCGGAGAGAGGGTCCTTGTTGACGAAGCCGCGCATTCAACTTCTCTCTCCGAAATTCCAAGACATGTTTCGATTAGCCTGGACACATGCAGGGTTTGATGGTGTATACGTGGAAACCTTCAAAAATGTTAAAAACATATGTTTTGATAGAGCACAAGGAAAACTGTGTGGTTGTGAAACTGTTGCGTTCATTTATAACAGCTTATCTGAGAAACTTTGTTGTGGGAGTGACCACATTCATGTTCATACGAACACCTAAATCGGCCAGAAGGCACATCTCACTCACTCACGACGCGTACAAGTTAAATGCGTCGATAAGAGATCCCTATCATATGACATACATAGTGTCACTAATGTCATGTATGACACGCCAGAGTTATTTCCGGTGGACAGTTCGATTCACTTGTAGCATTGTCATCAAACGTTTGCCGTTCCCATTCGAAAGCCACTTTCTTTCGACTTCTAATAGAGTAGTTGTGCGGTATCAACTTTCGTTATAGGTCCCTTCCTTACACTTCGCTAACGGAAGTTACAGCAAGACACAGATACAAATGCTTGCGTCTTTTAATTGGTTTGGACAGAACTCTACAATGGCGTACTTCTTTCATGTAAGCCAACGACATGCCGTCTGACTGGCGTCGTACCATTCATTCCTCGTGTGAATCAGTAACGCATCTTCATCACCACACTTACTATTTTTTTAAGAAATATAGGAAATAATGATACATATATGGCACAATCGTCCGACTCCTTAAGGAACATGTAGATTCCTTGAAATTCGGAAAATGTTCATGGATCTTGTTATAAAAGTCGCGCGCTATATTTGCTGGATTCATATTGCCCACAGAATATCACTCGTGTATTTCAACACGCCAACGTCCAAGGCGCAAACAATGCACTGCTTGCCGTGGTTCTTCCAATTCGCTTGATGTTGCCTATCTTGAGCTTGGACCGTTCACTGTTTCTATTTTCCCTATATTTTCACAGTTCAGTACATCTTCTTCCTGCTTTGTGCTTGATATGTTTTCAGATTTTGACGGGCTATCCACTGGGTCATCTTAGCATTAAATCTGTTGAAGATGCGATGTGCCGGCCAGGGTGGCCGAGCGGTTCTAGGCGCTACAGTACAGTCTGGAACCGCGCGGCCGCTGCGGTCGCGGGTTCGAATGCTACCTCGGGCATGGATGTGTGTGATGTCCTTAGGTTAGTTAGGTTTAAGTTGTTATAAGTTCTAGGGGACTGATGACCTCAGCAGTTAAGTCCCATAGTGCTCAGAGCCATTTGAGCCATTTTTTTGATGCGATGTGGAGTTTCCTTGTAAGGAGAAACAAAGCTAGTTGACATTTTGAAATACTTCTTTTTTTCCCGACAATCTGGATGCAAATCATGCTTAACGCAACATTTTCGTAAATAACGTTGCCCAAAATTGGAAATGTATTATTGATTGAGTTTTAACGAGAAGCAATTTCTCGTTCGTTGTCAATGAAGTATGAAGAAGTCTGAGTGTGCTTGATAAAGTTTTTAACTTGTCTATACAAATGAGAGTAAATACCCACATATCACAGGACATTCGATAAAAGTTCACGCAAATACACGTGTCTTTTCATCATATTACCGTTAAGAGTAATATGTACGAAATAATATGACTAGTCTTACAATGAAGGCTTTCACGACCAGATGTTTCAGCTGCCGAGAATTTTTCCTGGTTGTATGGCCGTGGTCCATGGAACTCTTCTATCCCTGACGTTTCGTCCAAAGCTACGTTGGACACCTTCGGATGTGCTCCTGGTTGTGCAAGACTCAGTACATCCGAAGATGTCCAACGTAGCTTTGGACGAAACGTCAGGAATAGAAGAGTTCCATGGACCACAGCCATACAACCCGGAAGAATTCTCGGAATATGACTAGTGTTAAAAAATATAAACTTTAAAAAAAATGAACGACTCTCCATCCAGCGATCCAAAGATTAAGAGGCGTGTACGCTAATCACATCTTCCGCTCATGGTCGCAACGCTCCGGTACCTCATTCACGGGTAAAACTTCTCTTAGATTTTCTCGAAATCGTCCAAGTAGTACGCCTGACTACTTGCACATTATGTTCCCCTAATGGAATATTAAATGTACAATTTTTTACAAGCACCCTCCGTAGTTCTAGACAGCCCGTGTCCGTCAGTACATGAGCTCTGTCTGGTCTTGGTTTAGCTGTGTTTGGTCCTTCGAGTCTTCACAATTACATCACCAACAATTTACTTGGGCAGTTTTAGAATGCCCCTCGTGGATTTGTTATTCAGGTGCCATCCAACAAGTAGTGCACGTTCGAAGTCGCTCAGCTTTCCTGACCCATCTGCAGTTGCTGCTTATCTGTTGACAATAGATTACTTCTCGCCTCCCTTTATACTGGCAGTTCCGCCTCTCGTGTCATCTATTTGCTACTTACACATTATATAGTCGTATCCGGATACTTTTGATCGTATACGTACAGGGTGATAATTATTGAACTACATTAAATAAACGTAAATTACTCACAAACTATGGCGTACACACACTTTATTCAACATGTAAACGTCACTACAGATATTCTGATTTAGGTTATGACATGTTCGATCTGCCTGCCATCTCTGGCGATGATGTGGCGCAGACGAATAGCGAAATGCTGCATGAACCCATGAAGTGTCGGAACATCGATGCTGTCGATGACCTCCTGAATGGCTGTTTACAGCTCAGCGATAGTTTTGGGATTATTGCTGTACATCTTGTCTTTAATATAGCCCCACAAGAAGGAGTCAAATGTGTTCAGATCCGGAGAATATGGCGGCCAATCGACGCCCATGCCAGTGACCTCTGGGTACCCCAGAGCCAGAATGCGGTCCCCAAAGTGCTCCTCCATGATATCAAACACTCTCCTGCTTCGATGGTGTCGAGCTCCGTCCTGCATGAAGGGTCACTTTGGATAATGGGCATGAAATCGTCTTCCAAAACCTTCACGTACCGTTCGTTAGTCGCTGTGCCATCAAAGGATATCGCACCGATTATTCCGTGACTGGACATTTGACACCACACAGTCACCCGTTGAGGGTGAAGAAATTTCCCGATCGCGTAATGCGTATTTTCAGTCCTCCAAGGCGCCAATTTTGCTTATTGACGAATCCATCCAAATGAAAGTAGGCTTCATTGATAAACCAAACCATGCATGCGCATACTAACTCCCATCATGCCCCGGGGCCAAACGTGCAGTTTGAACGTCCTAACGCAAACCGTTCATAAGTTTTGATGATTTTATTTCTTACAGTTCAATAATTGTCACCCTGTATGTGCATATTTAACTGTGAGCTGTGACTGATTTTTGTTTCTTGTAGTGAGTCATTTTTATTTGGGTGACTGTAGATGCAGATTGAGAATTTTAACTCCTCGTTGAAACTAGTTTCTATTGATGGAAACAGGAGGAAGAACGCGGTTTTGCCACATTGAGAACTCACTTCTCGAAGCACCATGCGTCCAACATGCTCGCTAACAGTCCCTTCCACCTCACTCTTGGTACACATTACACTTTTAACTGGATGTGCAAATTGTCATAAATAACCATTGCAGGCACTCGTCTGTATCAAGACAGGACACGTTCCTTTCGGCCTTCAGCCACCTGACTCGCATTCTGGAGGTTAAAATCTTCGTCTCGCCATCCAGATTTCCCTCAGTTCTCTAAATTGCTAAGGAAACTTACGTAATGTTTCCTTTGAAAAAGGTACGGCCTATTTCCTTCCCCTTTCTTCTCCAGTCCGAGCTTGCACTGCGTCTGTAATGTTCCCGTCCTCCACGGAAAGTCCGGCCGTATGCTGTCTTCTCTCGAATGTCTTCCTAGTAGCTAGTTGCCCTTCTAATCCTTAAGCTGGAATTTCCTGGCCTCCGAGAATCTTAAAAGCTGAAATTTTCGTCACTGTAACTTAGCACCACCTGAAAATAGCACCACTACGCGGACTACAGCGGAAGACCGCACCGCATTCCTTCTCTAAATCCTCGCACAAACGAAAAAATGGCTGACATCGAAATAAGTGTCCAAGGAATAGAAAAGCAACTGGAATCACTCAACAGAGGAAAGTCCACTGGATCTAACGGGATATCAATTCGATTCTACACAGAGTACGCGAAAGAACTTGCCCCCCTTCTAACAGCCGTGTACCGCAAGACTCTAGAGGAACGGAAGGTTCCAAATGATTGGAAAAGAGCACAGGTAGTCCCTGTCTTCAAGAAGGGTCGTCGAGCAGATGCGCAAAACTATAGACCTATATCTCTGACGTCGATCTGTTGTAGAATTTTAGGACATGCTTTTTGCTCGAGTATCATGTCGTTTTTGGGAACCCAGAATCTACTCTGTAGGAATCAACATGGATTCCGGAAACAGCGATCGTGTGAGACCCAACTCGCTTTATTTGTTCATGAGACCGGGAAAATGTTAGATACAGGCTCACAGGTAGATGCTATTTTCCTTGACTTCCGGAAAGCGTTCGATACAGTTCCGCACTGTCGCCTGATAAACAAATTAAGAGCCTACGGAATATCAGACCAGCTGTGTGGCTGGATTGAAGAGTTTTTAGCAAACAGAACACAGCATGTTGTTATCAATGGAGAGACGTCTACAGACGTTAAAGTAACCTCTGGCATGCCACAGGGGAGTGTTATGGGACCATTGCTTTTCACAATATATATAAATGACCTAGTAGATAGTGTCGGAAGTTCCATGCGGCTTTTCGCGGACGATGCTGTAGTATACAGAGAAATTGCAGCATTAGAAAATTGTAGCGAAATGCAGGAAGATCTGCAGCGGATAGGCACTTGGTGCAGGGAGTGGAAACTGACCCTTAACATAGACAAATGTAATGTATTGCGAATACATAGAAAGCAGGATCCTTTATTGTATGATTATATGATAGCGGAACAAACACTGGTAGCAGTTACTTCTGTAAAATATCTGGGAGTATGCGTGCGGAACTATTTGAAGTGGAATGATCATATAAAATTAATTGTTGATAAGGCGGGTACCAGGTTGAGATTCATTGGGAGAGTCCTTAGAAAATGTTACGGAGATGTTTAGCAAACTGAAGTGGCAGACTCTGCAAGAGATGCGCTCTGCATCGCGGTGTAGCTTGCTCGCCAGGTTTCAAGAGGGTGCGTTTCTGGATGAGGTATCGAATATATTGCTTCTTCCTACTTATACCTCCCGAGGAGATCACGAATGTAAAATTTGAGAGATTCGAGCGCACACTGAGGTTTTCAGACAATCGTTATTCCCGCGAACCATACGCGACTGGAACAGAAAAGGGAGGTAATGACAATGGCACGTAAAGTGCCCTCCGCCACAGACCGTTGGGTGGCTTGCGGAGTATAAATGTAGATGTAGATGTAGATGTAGACATTCGTTTCTCATTAGATTTTAGTGCTTCATAGCTGCTAAGGAACAACTCACAAACCCTACGCAACAACAAACGAGTGCTACAGCACACCCGACCAGTGACGGTAAAAGGACATGTAGAGAGCGGGACCTATTAACTGCAGCGAAGCCTGTGCACGAACGCTTGTATGCATTCGACAGTTCATGCAGTACGCTGATTGAGGCAGTTTGTTGTGGAACCGATTAGCGCGACATTCCGTGTGGTACGCCAACGTGTCTGCAAGACATCATTTCAGTGCTTGCAATTGTGGATGAGCAGGTGGACCACTCGAAGCTGGTGAATATGTCACTACTGTGGCCGCAGTAATGGTGTGTCCGATAGTATCATCTCGCGATTTATAAAAACAATGAGGGTCGAAAGGCTATGTGAAAGCAGGCCGGGCTCGTAGATGGACCACTGCGCTGCAAGAGGATCGATACGCAGCCCTTGTGGCGAAAAGGAACAGATATCTCACGCCTAGACTGATCGCTGCAGACCTCGCAACTGCTACCGGTACGCGTGTCACAGTCAAAACCATTTAATGGCGATTAAATCAGGATGGTTTGTATGTTCTGAAGCCTGTTTAAGTGCATCCCATGCATCCCACTCCAACCAAACCATCGTCGAGAAAGAGTTCGTTGGTGTAGGGAGCATGCTGTTAGGGACGGCAACAGTCTCTTCTCCGACGAATCCTGCTTCACTGTGGCAAGTGATTCTGGCCATCAGTTGATGTGGAGAGAGACGAGAACACGTTACACAACACAGAATGTTCGTGGACGTCATCGTTGTGGTCTAGGCGTTATGGTGTGGGAATGCATTATGGCTGAACACCACTTCATATCTTTGCGCGAAGTACCGATACAACTCAGCGGTATTGCATGAGATCATTCTGGATGTGTCCGTCTGTTTAGAAGTGCGGTAGGTCCCGACTATTGATGACAATACCCGCCCACACAGGACCACTGAGCTGCCGGACACCCTGGAAATTGAAGATATTGAATGCGTGAAGTGGCCCGTGTACTACCTGGACATAAACCCTATAGATCATGCCTGGGATGCTCTTGGTGGACGTATTTCTCACAAAACACCCCCTCTCCGAATCATGCGAAAACTGAAAAAAAAACAAGGACTCCTTTGGTAGAATTATGAATAACAAGTGCAAAATGTGCATTAATGCCCGAGAAGGGCTTATGTCCTACCGAGAGCCCGATATTGAGCTTTATGTTGGGAGTCTGACCTGTGTCCAGCATGAACGTTACTTAAACGTGTGTTATCCTGCTTTCCCATGTGATGAAATCTTTACCATTTTTCATTATAAATATGCCATTCCACCTCTAATATGTATGCATAGTGTTTCGTGTCGTCCATCATTGCCTGTGATTATTCCTGTCCAACAGTGTGGCTATTCCCTAGCAAATGTCAAGTAGTGTATCTATGATTAGAAGTGCAACATTTCTTAGTTATTGTTCGCTATGCTGTATATGACCGCTGCAACACTACGAGTATTCCTCAGACTATAGATCTGTGCAGTTCATTTTCGAATGTTTCTGAAAAACAACAAACCACCGTTTGTGTCTCATTACAAATTTTTCTTGTGGCCATTTGCACTGCATATTCTACAGTAATCAACAGTGTAATGAAACGAATAACATTTATACACTCTGTTCAGATTTTCCCATAATCACATACCGCTTGGACTCGATTATCTTACGTGTGTACTCACCTCCATATTCGTTGCCCAGTATTCCTTTCTCTTGACAAGGCTGAATTCCTGCAATTATTCCGTCGTCTAGGTTGCCATTCTCATCTATTCGGTACCTCAGAATGGTTCCTACAATTGACAAAAGAAAGTAGTCAAATCTTCAGTTGGATTCCTTACAGTCTAAATAATGAAATCGAGAAATTATAAAAAGGATCATACCTACAGACAAGTCGAATCCTGGAGCACCTATAACTAGTTCTTGTCCTTCCTGCAAAAAAGAAAAGACGAGACTGCGCCTCAAAAAAAATGGTTCAAATGGCTCTGAGCACTATGGGACTCAACTGCTGTGGTCATAAGTCCCCTAGAACTTAGAACTACTTAAACCTAACTAACCTAAGGACAGCACACAACACCCAGCCATCACGAGGCAGAGAAAATCCCTGACCCCGCCGGGAATCGAACCCGGGAACCCGGGCGTGGGAAGCGAGAACGCTACCGCACGACCACGAGATGCGGGCACTGCGCCTCAAAGAAAAGTCAGTTTTGCAACGTCGAGTATGTGAATAATAATAAGGCTGTCCTATGGCTGAAATGATAGTCACTGATGTCATTATGCTAGCTTTGCTTTGCCTATGGTAACAATTCAAAGTATGATGATTACAGATAACTCACATTTGTCGCCACTGGAAAACACCTTGCTTGCCTATGCATTGCTTATGTTCAGTTTCTGTAGAGTGAAGTATAGCAATTTTGTTAGCCAAACAGAGCGGTCAAAAGCATTCAAATGCAAAAACAGAAACTTTTCTTCCAGAAAAGTGAGGTGGTTTGCATTGGCGCAGAAATTAGACTTTTCTGACAGTTACACTTGAGCCGTCTTCACATGGGACGTGAAATTAAGCTGATATATGGACCTGGTCGAGTCTTGGGATGTCACAGCGTGAACTTTCATATTTCAAGGCACACCCAAGTGTCAAAGATAGAATCAAACACACCGGAGTTTTGCTTGGAAGAGAGGAACATGATCAATGAGATGTAAGATAATATTTACATCAAAAGCAAAACTTAAGGGGCGCCATATCCTTTTACGTCGTTTGTAGCTGAAGTCCTTTGCTTTTTTTTATTATAAGTTACGTTATATGATTACATGCTGTGTCAGAGCACCGAAACGTTGAGGATTTCTCAAAAACGAGTCGTTTTTGCTATGTCATTGTTAATAAAATGATGGGAAACGACATATTAGTGATTAAATGTTTTTCATATTTGGAACTTTTCGTTCTGTAACTTGACTGCTGTAAGAAAATGAAGTTTCAAGATTTATCATAATCGTCTGGCTTTTGGTACTAATCGCTATAGTTAAATGTCACTTAATGACGTACCTGTGGTTAAGTCCTCCAGGACATCGTAAGAATAAAGACAAAACTTTAAATTACATCTGCTAGCTTTAGTTTAGAGGACTGACAGGCGAACTGAGACGGTATCCTGCTTCCTGCAAATATTTTTTATTCACCTTCATATTTTCTACAAGATTGTATGACTTTCTTATTAATTTAACAGAAGTACTTTCTAAAATATTTCATGTGAGGTATAAATATGAGCGCTCTCTGTTCTTCCATACTGCGCCTTATTTGAAAAAGGAAAATTCTTTAATGATTTGAAAGGAATTCAAAACAAATGTTTAAATATGCGTAACAATTCGACGTCCAGTCTATCGCTGTGTCTACAATCTTCTTCGTGATTTTCAATGCTCGTCTTCGGCGATCGCTAACGGGGCCAACGTGACTTTCTTCGTAAGTAAAATTTGTGATTTTGGGAGCCAGAATGAGCCGACAGCGGTTATAGAAGAACGCTGCGGTCGCAAATCCCGTTGAGGAGTACGTTCCAAGTGCTGTACCACCCACGCTATAAATGTAGGTTTGCCTTTCCTTAACCTATGTCCTAAGAGAGGTCGTTGGGTCAGTATTGCTTCGCGTGTTTCTACATTTCCCCGTAATCCAAACCAGTCTTCCCAGAGGTCGGCTTCTACCAATTTTTCTATTCTTCTAAAAGAATTCATGTTAGTATTTTGCAACCATGACTTATTAAACTGAGATTTTGATAATAATCAAACCTGTCAGCAACTGCTTTCTTTGGAATTGGAATTATTATATTCTTTTTGAAGTCTGAGGGCAGTTTTCCTGTCTCATATACCTTGCACACCAGCCAGAAGAGTTTTGTCGTGGCTGGGTCTCCCAAAGCTATCAGTAGCTCTGACTGAATGTCGTCTGCTCGCAAGATGTGTTTAGACTTGGGTCTTTTAGTACTCTGTCAAAATCTCTCATCTCATCTCTGTCCTCTTCCATTTCTACAACATTGCCTTCAAGTACACCTCCCTTGTGTAGAGCCTCTATATACTTCTTCCACCTTTTAGCTTTGTTTTCTTTGCTTAGGACTGGTTTTCCATCTGAGTTCTTGATGTTCATAGAGCAGCTTCTCTTTTCCCAAAAGGCCTCTTTAATTTTCCTGTTGGCGGTATCTACCTCTCCCTTAGTGAATTATGCCTCTAAATTCCTACACTTCACTGGCCACTCCTGTTTAGCCATTTTTCACTTCCTGTCAATCTAATTTTTTAGACATTTGTTTCGCTTGATTCATTTGCTGCGTTTTTATATTTTCTCTTTTCATCAATGAAATTCAGTATCTCCTGTGCTTAGCAAGGATTTCTGTTAGGCCTGGTCTTCTTTCAGTTTATACAGATCCCATCTCCTTAATTTCCTTGCTTTTTTCAATTTCTTCAGTTTAATTTACGCTTCATGAACAATACATTGAGGTAAGAGTTTACATCTGCACTTGTAAACGTCTTACAATTTAAAATCTGGTTCCGAAATCTCTGTCTCTGTCTCAATCCAAAACCTTCCGGTGTTTCCACGTCTCTTTCACTTATGCAGTTTCCTTACATGATCCATAAACCAAGTGTTAGCGGCAATTAACTATGCTTTGTGCAAAATTCTACCAGGCGGCTTCCTCTTTCATTCCTTTACCCAGTTCGTATTCACCTGCTACTTTTTCTTCTCTTCCCTTTCTTACTATCGACTTCCAGCCCCTCATCATTATTAAATTTTAATCTCGCTTAACTATCTGAATAATTTTTTTGTCGCATCATACATTTCTTCAATCTTTTCATCATCTGCGGAGATGGTTGGCATATAAACTTGTCTACTGTGGTGGTGTGGGCTTCGTGTCTATTATGTCTACTAGAATGCATTCACTGTGCTGTTTATTGTACCTTAACTCGCATTCCTATTCTCTTATTCACTATTAACCCTACTCCTGCATTACTCCTATTTGATTTTGAATTTATAAACCTGTATTCAACTTATCAGAAATCCTGCTCCTCCTGCCACCGAAGTTCACTAATTGCTACAGCAGGACTGTACGCCCTCGGGAAAAATTACGGCTTAGTTTTTCCTAGCTTTCAGCCATTCGCAGAACCAGTTCAGCAAGGGCAGAACCGGTTCGCAGAACCAGTTCCTCTAGACAGCTACCCTTGTAACTACTGAAAAAACTACTGCCCCTCTTCAGGAACAACACATGTGTCTGGCCTCTCAACAGATACCCCTCCGTTTTGGTTGCACCTACTACGGCTATATGTATCGGTGACGCACGAAAGCCTCACCACCAACGGCAAGGTTCATGGTTTGGGGGGGGGGGGGGGGGGTTAGGGCGGTATAGGAGGGGGGGGGGGGGGAGGTTGAGAGCTTTACCAGTTCTTAGTGCAGCATTGTATTATCCTTGTTTTAAATAATAACTTACTTATCCCTCAACAATTTGCAGCTCTAACAGTGAGTTGCTATCTCCATAAAAATTAGTAACAGAAACTTCAAATGCGATGGAATGTGTAACATTAAGCTGTGTAGTAATTTAGGTCCTGCTCACTAACTCCATCTAACAACATGACTCACATACAGCAATGTCGCGGCTCCCTTTCGTTCTCTTTGTCTACAGTATTGCATTTAATTCATGAAACCCAAATTACCCTTTAATTGTATACTTTTAAGTGGATATACACGGCCAGACTGTAGTAACAAAAAATAGAAAAAACTTTGTATGGTGGTTTTAATGCTTTAGTTGGTCTACATAATCTCTCCCCACTTGAGTACAAACAGCAGAACGTTCATACAACTATTTGGAACTGTCAGAAAAGCCCTTCTTTGGTATGTTGTTCAACTCGCGCATCGCATTGGTTTGAATGTCTGTCCTATCGTAAAAACGTCGATCCTTCATATAAATTTCTGTACCTTGTTGTTTTGCGGTAGGTTCGTGTTGATAACACAGAGACTCTTCACCCGTGGTTTTTTTTTCTTTTTTTTTCCAGAAAAGAATTGCCCATATTATGCATTTCGATCAGGTCGTTGAAGGTGTCCATGCGTCGCTTCTTTTTTTTCCCCAATGTGTGCAGGACAGATTTTGGAAACATTTTTCCCTTCTTCAAAACATCCTCGAGAATGTCTTGAACTCTTGATTTACAGATGTTACACTATTACGATTTGTAAGGCAACAACATTGAGACAATACACATCCTCTACCTAACATTGCCTGCGCAAAACTGACTGTTCGACTGAAAACGTGCTGTTTACAGTTTTTAGTGCAAGCTATTGCCATAGTTACTGCGCTGACGTCTCCTATATACAAAGGAATAAAATCAGACTCGGAACATTTTTGATAGCCGGTGTGACTGTGTACTTACGTTTAATCATAACCACAGATACGGTAAAAAGATGAACGAATACTAACCTGTGTAATGAGTACAGAAACGCCCGCTTGACCGTTGGCATAATAGGCGTGAGTAGAACTCCCAGACACACTGTGTCCAAGGTGATCTGCAATTTGAAAACGCCGCACATGAGCAAACAACCAATTTAATCTCAGATAACACTAACACACATGGCCATAAAAAATCATATTGCATTGTATTTCACATCAGAAACAAAATGCCATGGATATAAAGAAATTGAGGGAAGTACAGAAGATAGTTTTCGTCCTGAAATCACAGTTTCATAAGCAGAATACGCACTTAGTGTCCGAATGTCATGGAAAGTCACTAGATGTGATGTTAATACCGCGTCGCTCCTCCACAGCCCTTCAAAACAGCAGTTAAACGTCGAGGCACGGACTGCACGAGGTGATGGGAGAGTTGTGGAGGGAGATAGTGACGTATCTAGCAGCGATACCCACAAATGCTCTTATATATTCGTGTTCTCATTTATTTGGTGCACCGTTCAGTGAACGTACACATGTGTCAGCAGCATCCAGCATTTGCTCGACTCGGTGAAGATCAGATGATCTGGAGAAACCAAACAACGGTCGTGAATTCACTGTGTAGAGTACCACTTTTACGTGTCAGTTTCCTTTCCTCTGGTGAGAATTATCGAATGTGAGTGATAATCTGCGTGTATATTTGTGTAGGAGATGGAGATATCTTCTCAGTGCGATAAAAATTATAGTCTAAATTTAAATATTTTATTTTGTAAGTTAGACAGGAATTAGGGGAGTGCAAGGTAATAATTTGTTTTTGTTTTCATGGTGCTAAAAAGCTGCAGTTGAACTATTTCATCCTTCAAATCTACCTATTAGTCTTCTACTCCATTCATTTCACCTGTTCTAGTCAATCGTTGCCAAATGCCCCCTCTGAAACTCTTAACAACCTCTGGTCTTTCAGTTTATCCATGTCCCATCTCCTTGATTTCCTAGCTTTTTGCAGTTTCTTCAGTTTAATTTGCGCTTCATAAACAATACATTGTGGTAAGAGCTCACATCTGCAGTTGGAAACGTCTTACAATTTAAAATCTGGTCCCGAAATCTCTGTTTCACCATTACACAATCAATCTGAAAGCTTCCGGTGTTTCCAGGTCTCTTATACGTATTGTGAAAGAGACGATCTGAGAAAACGATGGGATTGCCATCTAGTTGTGGTCGGAAAAAAACTTGAGAGAAAGTGAGATAGAAAGAGAGTGACAAATAGAGAAGAGAATGAGCGGCAGTTTAATTATTCGGCGTCGCTGACCTTACAAAAATGTATAATTTTCTTTGATTTAGAAGTATAACAATGATGTAGAATTTCTGTAGTTGTGAATGGAGTAGGACATTGAAAAAAGTGGCTCGAAATTATAAAGATGTGCTTTGTAATTCATTCTACATTGCAATATAGTGTATGTTATTGAGAAGTACTATTTCGTAGTGTCCTGACTGCAGCCTGAAATTCTGAAAAAAATTCATGCACAGAGAAATGAATCTAGGATTTCGGGTTTGCTGTGGAAGTGAATGTAATTAATTTCGAGTCGCAGGAACACAGTGCACTTACTTATAACCAACTACTACTTTCTTTTCCAGAGAGCAGCGTACCTTCACGCCCTTTTTCAAGTAAGTAAAGAAAGAAACTTGTTTTACGAGGTTTGACTGGAAATATAATCTGTCTCATCACAGTGGTTGTACAATATTCGTATTCATTCATAGTAAAAAGTCTACTAGCTATTGCTTGCTGTTATAACAGACATCCGCATGCTTTTCTGTTCATTCATGGTAGTGGTTGCCTCTTAGTGTGTGACGCTGGATGTGCAATCACGTTTAAACTTGAGTATCTTTTTTTAAGTTTGTGGAGAGTAAATTGCCTCTCTTGTAGGCCCCTTTCTTCTTGTAGACAAAGTAAATGGTTTATCTGGAACGAGCGTACCGTAGGGAACTTGAGCAAGTAATCCTGTAGTCTCTGCTATACTCCAAGTCTTCCAAGCCAATATGTTAGCATCAGGGAAAGCTTCAAGGCCTCAGCAGGTAGCCTCATTCGCTCTGCGAACGTTGCGGAGCGCGTAAGCTTAGCTCTGGGTCTCACTGGGTGTTGGCTTGCTACGTTCACTTTGTGTCAACGTGCCTCAGCAATGCCTTTGCAATGAGCGTATCATCGTCGCTGGCGGCGCAGTGCTCCAATGTATAAGACACTGAGAGCAATAGATATTGATTTGACTGGTCAATTTTATAAACAGCAGCTTATGGGAGGTCCTAATACTTTTCGTGGGCTACGAATGGAGTTCACCTGTGACGTTCATGCTGATTATGGAGGCCTTGAAGCTTTCCATGATGCTAATATATTGGCTTGGAACACTTGGAGTGTAGCAGAGACTACAGGATTACTTGCTCAAGTTCCCTACGGTACGTTTGTTCCAGATAAGCCATTTACTTTGTCTACAAGAAGAAAGAAGAAGCTGAATTCCGACGAATACCTTTTTATATGGGCCAAAGCTGGCAATAGTAATTGTAAAATAAAGATCAATGGAGACTGTATGTTCTATTATAGACAGTAAATATCCTTTTCCTACACCTTAAGGATTAGAAAAAGCAGTAACTACGTAATGTAAAAATTAAAATCTCATCTAAGATTTGACAGAAATACACTCTAAGACTAAAGAGAAACGACTCACCACGAAGAAATTATGCGCATGGGGCGGAAATCGGTAGATGTGATGTTCAGGTACAAATAAACAAATTATTACAGTGTCAGAACAATTGGATGATTTATTCAAGGGAAAGAGTTTCACAAATTGAGCAAGTCAATAACGCGTTGGCCCACCTCTGGCCCTTATGCAAGCAGTTATTCGGCTTCGTAGTTATTGATAGAGTTGTTGGCTGTCCTCCTAAGGGATATCGTCAAAATCCAGAGTTAACTGGAAGGCGCTGTCCATAATGCTCCAGAAGTTTTCAATTGGGGAGAGATCCGGCGTCCTTGCTTGCCAGCGTAGGGTCTGGCAAACATGAAAACAAGCACTAGAAACTGTCTGTGCGGACTGACATTACCTTACTGAAATATAAGCCCGGAATGGTTTGCCATGATGGGCAATAACACGGGGCGTAGATTATCGTCGACGCTCCAGGACCTCATTCGAAGTGCGCTCATCAATGAAGAGAGAGATTTCTACTCCAGTCAATGAGATACGGGGACAGAGACGTATCTGGTGACGCCACGGGCAGCAGTGGTATACCAGACCGAGTGTCACCCGTCAGATGGCCCGACAACCAGGAGTGATGGGCTGCTGAGCCATTTCATTCCATAGGAGCACCCCTTTGGTTGTCATCCGCGGCGCCATCTTGCAGCACAGCCTTACGTCGACTGCATCCCACGCCCCGTCTCGTTGTCGTTCATATTAAGGGGCTCCGGAACGCCCTATACTTACAATGTTAAAATAACGCTTATAAATTACATCTTTCCTCACAAAGTATTTGAGGTAGGAAGTTGAACTTTTTACAGATTATTTATTGGAATATGGGCTACAATTTAACACAGGGATTTTACAAAATTTTAGTTCAGTTATTAAAGATGATTTTTTTTCAATTGTAATGAAAATTCACAACATTTTTTTGCAATTTTTTATTTATATATTCAAAAATATACAGTTTTTTTGGAAAAAGGCTGTGTTAAATTATGCAGAAGGTACTGTGTAACATTTACTGGAAGTTTGAAACAAATATGTTTGGAAGATCCTTAGAAAACATGTAATTAGTATGAGAAAATAAAAATTTTGGGAATCGAGCGACAAAGATTGGATTAACTTTTTAGTGCATTCCAGGTCCATAGGATGGATTATCTTCATCCTCTGCAAACTCCTCCTCTAGCTTCCTCTTGTTCCTCCTCCTGTTTACTCTTGCTTGTATTTCTAGACTCTTTACAGCCCTGTCTGCAGCCCGAAGGCGTTCCTTGTCTAAAGCAAGCATCGCTCGTACCATGTTAGAACCTATCTTCATTCCCATATTTCTAAATACCTTTGGCTTTCCAACATTTCTCCTTTTCTTAAAAGCCTTCAGAGGATTTCTAATAACTTTACTTTTACTCATTATTATACTTCAACAAAACAGAGACTCAAGAAACAGAATTAATTACGAATATTTTCGAGATAACGACAGAGTAAATAAACATGAAACAATCGACAATCACACCAGCGATATATATTGAACCATCACAGGTTAGCCACAACACATACTTTATCTCACATTACTAAAATGTACCTGATGAACACGGACGTTAATAATAACACCATTTGACAGCAGTTTAACAGCGCCACAGTGGGTCACGCCCATGTAGAACACATTTCAAAAAAAATTTAAAAATAGTTGTAGTCTTCGTAATTGAATAAATTATATATCTATTAAAAGGTAATAGTCTGCAGATTCAGAAAACGCTAAAAAGTAAAAATTGAACTTTTCATGATTTTGAGCCTTTCCGGAGCCCCTTAAGCCATCATGGGCTTATATTTCAGCAAGTTGATGCCCGCACACACACGGCAAGAGATTCTGCTACATATCTTCGTGCTTGCCAAACCCTCCCTTGGACAGCATGGCCGCCGGATCTCTCCCCCAATTGAGAACGTGTGGAGCATTATGGGCCGGGACCTCCAACGAACTCGGGATTTTGACGATCTAAACTCTTTCCATCTTCCTAAATTTCTATCTTCTATTCATAAATCCTTAATCTTAAGATTTCTGTTTCTTAATTGCTTTTAAGTCTGTAAGTATTTAAAGCTGCAACATTATTAATCCCTTATACAAATAAGAAATACCAAATAAATTCCACATTCTGTACACGTACAATTTCGTACTATGAAAATACCACCTGTCTTAGTAACTAGGTGGCAGGTTATTTGTAAATGGTAGCAGCAGGTAAATAAATGATCTAACATTTCAGTTGGACAGAATGTTTCACGATTTCCAACACGAGGACATCCGACAACTCTGTCAATCAATGCCAAGGCGAATAAATGCTTCCATTACGGCCAGAGGTAGACCAATGCGTCATTCACTTGCTCAGTTTGTAGAGCTCATTCTCTTGAATAAACCATCCGATTTTTCTGAAATTGTATTCATTTGTTTGTGTGTGCGTTTACATCTCATCTACGGATTTCAGTCCTGTTCAGATAATTGCTTCCTGGCGCGTCGTTTTTTCTTTTCTTTATCTCAGAGTGTAGCTAGCTGCTGCATCTAGGATAGGAGAGATTGCAGGCCGTGCAGAGCGAGCTAAAAGAGCGCTAGTAGGGGTGTTTCTAATGAGCTGGCTGGCTGAGAGGACGTGATACGCATAGCAACGGAATAACTAAGGCATTAAAAGTCATATAAAATTTATTTGGGAAAATGCGTGACATAATGGTGCCCTGCAATATTTATTAAGACGGGTTCCGGTTGTTGAACATACTCCACGTAACTGTACAATGACAAAACAGAATAAATCACAATGTAACATCAAAACAGAACATAAGATTCTATAAAATTAAAAAGCCACCTGAAATACTTACGACAGATTAAAATCACAACATTATATATCATACAAGTCTTCGCATACAAAGAATAACCTGAACAGAATCAACGTTTTGCAACAACGACCGTAGGTTTCCAGTTTAAAGCAATACATCGCGATTAATGGCAGGCAATACACTGGGTGTCAAGTATACAGGTACGATATGAAGTCAACAATTTAACAGACAAAAGATCATACAGAAAAGGACAGTATGTGTGAATAGTAATGTAGAACCATTTCTACCGAATATTATGGCGTAAGTTAGTATAAAAGTACAACAGTCAAATGGCAACGTTCAGCCTAGTGTTTTTTTTTTTTTTTTTTTGTATTCGTCATGATCGAAAACACCAAAACGCACATATTATTTACATATATTTATCACACACAATACAAAAAAAAACTGTACACAAACCTAAACATAGTGGTAGGGCACAAACTGAAGTCAAGTAATCTACTTACACCACATATCTGAAAATGTATTACTATCCATATGCGCGAAAAGTACAATAAATGAGCTCAAGATTCCATGTCAATTCATTAAAAGAAATCATTGTATAATAATACATGATGATAAAAAGTGTGATGATGTATTGAAGTAAAAGAAGTGTGAACCAACAAAAGTATATTAAAAAACCTCTGTTTGGGTTTGTATTGTGTTTGTATGACATGTATATGTAAAGAATACGTGTGCTTTGTACATGTATTTTCGGTCACGACCAGGGAAAAAACTCCCTCCGTTGAACATGGCCGTTTCACTGGTGTACTTTTACACTAACTTACAACATAATATGACATAGAAATGAATCTATGCTACTATTCACAACCTATAGTCTGTGTCTGTACGATCTTTGATCTGTTAATTTGTTGACTTCTTAGATCGTACCTGTCTACTCGACAGCCACTGTATCGTTTGCCATAAGTCGCTCCACATTGCTTTAGAACTGGAAACTTGTGATCTTTATTATACGCATTTTGACTATGTTCAAGTTAATCTTCGTAAAACATTTGTGGAAAGTGACTATCATCAGTCGTCAAGTACTGTATGAAAGGCATGTTTGATCAGCTTCTTTTTACTTAAAACCCAAATATCTGCCTGTTTCAGTGATACACCATCTTCACGGAATAGGGTTAGAACAGTTTAAGCCTCATCACATTCGTCATTACTTAAATAATAACCACGCCTTGAGTGTATAGCACATTCCAGTACACTGGAATTCATGACATCCTCTTCACATAAGACGTGGCCATTATTTAAGTAATGACAGATGTGATGTTATGGCTTAAACTGTTTTAACCCTAATCCGTCAAGATGGTCTATGACTGAAACCGGTCAAACATGCATTTTATACATTAGACTTGGTATGTGAAGATGTATAAGTGACCTTGTGATTCCTGGTATTCTGTTTTGATGCTACATTGCGATTTCTTGTGTTTTGTCGTTGTACAGTTACCGTGAGGATGGGCAGTGATCATAAGAAAAATATGTATTACAAGACAGCATTCTGACAAGTATTTTACCAAGTATATGTTATATGCTGTAAAGTGTCGCCTGAAAAAAATGTTTGACTTTAAAATTTATGAATGGTTGCATCACTAGTATTTTCAAAGTGTCATTCCATTTCATAATCATTCAATAATTTAATTTGTTTCAAGTTCCCTAATATTTTCTTTTCGGATGTGACGCATTAATGTAATCAGTAACACGTCTATAAATTTTTGGTCTTGACATTACTGTGTTATTCTAAACGGCGCTGGGAGAAAAGTTACTACAGAAGTCTTGGCAGACGAAGCTGATGATAAAGACTTACATGGTTCTGAATAATACTAAGTAAAGTTTGTAGTTAAATATTAACAAGAAGTAATATAATCCAAGACAGCCTAACTAAATTCCCCAATGATTGATTCGAACTATATTTCCCAATTAGCTAAATCTTCCATATGGCTCTGAGCACTATGCGACTTAACTTCTGAGGTCATCAGTCGCCTAGAACTTAGAACTAATTGAACCTAACTAACCTAAGGACATCACACACATCCATGC